>NC_089195.1:16659938-16842438 GCF_963930695.1 Labrus bergylta | reverse complement strand
CTGCACAGACTCTGTAAAGCTCATGTGTTTTTTGTTTTGTTTTTACAACAGAAGAGCTACATTGTTTTGTTCGACCAGGTGGAGATATTTTCAACTCAAATGGAATCAAATAACAGCCTGGTGTGTTTTCACAATTACATCTTCAGTTATATAATGGAGATCTGTAATGCAGTTTGTTAAATGCAAGTTTGAATTAAATGTGAAATGAAAGAAAAAAGCTTCAAAAACGAGGATATTGCACTTATTGATAATACTTTGACTAACAGGACATCCATGACAGTGACCTTAATGCAAGAAGGAATTATGTCTCCAAATCAATTTGCTTAAAAAAATTATGGGAATAAATTGCAAACATGAACGCAGATTCAATCTTTGTGATTAGTTAAAGTTACAGGAAGTCATCTCAAACTGCAAAATCTTGACGAGCGGCAGGATATCAAAACTCTACCCAGGACAGCTGGGAGTAACCAGACAGTCCCACATTCTTCAATAAGCCACAAAGAAGTGCACATTAGCAAGACTATTTGTTTTTTTCATTTTTGAGAGTAAATGTTTGGATATGATGCTTAATTGTTTTGCTTCCATTTCAAATTAATTTTTTTAATTCACAACGACTCCATCTATACAGCTCAAACCACCTTTTTATGAAGTAACAACTGGTTCATCATTACTTTAATCTTTTTTTTTTTTACTATTAAAGGTATGTAACATCTACACTAAAGTGCCTGTACTGTATGGTCAGCCTGTGTTTAATTGTGAATACTCCGGAGCTCTTAGTACTGTCAAATAACCTTAAAAGACTCAAACACAGAAACTTCTGCTTCTCTCCCTCTCTGAACTTAAACTAACACGCAACACAGACCTCACAGCTAACTGAGTTAACAGCAAATTCAAATCAATAAGAAACATACATATACTTTTTGATAGTATGATGTAGCATTGATTTGTTTGCAATGCAGGCAGAGACAGTGAACAAGAAATCAGTCAAAGTGTTTTTCTAGTCAAGAATAAAAGGGTTACTCGTTATTTCTAAAAGCACAATTTGTCCTCTGGCTCCAGATTTTTAGATTCATGGAACAACAATTGGTGAAGAAAAAAATCTCACTCTGCCTCTTCAAAGATATCTCCCATTGTGAGAAATTCTGCAAAATGTCAGAACATAGCAGGTGCCAACAAAAGTGAGCAACTGTCCCTGTTCAAGCCACATTTGGTTTGAAACAGTTCAGTGAATTGGACATGTGTTCATGAATATAAAGTTTTACAGCACAAATTATTTTTTTGTTACTAAATGCAAAAGCTCTGAATCCCGATCTTCGAGAGGGGCCTAGTGTGTGCGGGAAAATGCAGTTTCAACATAGAAACTACATAGATACTTTTATTTAAATGACCACAGACTGGCTGATAAACAATAGTTTACAAACGTACTTTGCAAAATCTTAAGGAGCATTATTCAGTGAGGCATGGCGCACTGCTTGTATTTCCATCAATCTTCAATGTGCACAAACAAATGATTATTAATTCCATTAATAATGTCTTTTTAAAAAATCAAGATGCAGTCACATGTGCAAGAATAAAATGATAAATTTAATTGTAAACTAAAAGAATAAAATGATCAATTTAATTGTAAACTAAAAGAAATGACAAACAATATGGTGTTATTAAGAATAATGCCAATTTAAGTGTAAAAAATTACAAATGACCTGATACAGGAGCCAATACAAAGAGGTTTTGGTGCTTGGATACTAAAAAGACTTTTCTGAGTGGGTTGTTCACCGACATGAATACGTTAAGGTACTCAGGCTGCTTTCGTTAACACATATCCGTATTAAAGGATAGCAATGATATCTGTATTTCTACACCAGTAGACAAATGATTGTACATGACACAGTTGACACAGATGTGATGCTGTGCAGCAGACATAAGAATTTCAAAGAGAGTTGGACTAACTGAAGGCAAATTAGACCTTGTGTCCACTAATGGCGTTTTCTTGTGCTGGCAGCACTCATGACCTGAATTTTAGAGGGCTAAAATGACTGTTGCTAGGTAACAAAAGCACTTCCGCTTCCCTCATGATCGTCACACTTGAATAGCTCTGTATGCTAAATATTTGCTTTCAGTCAAGGAAATTTGAAAAAAGAAAATGTAAAAACAAAGGAAAGGAAAGCTGTCCTGGCATGGCAATGGTCTGTAAGCGAGAAGTGACATCGCTGAGCGCAGCAGGGTTCCATAAGTTGAACTACACAGGTGTAAGGCCCTCACCAAATGTAAAGCTCCTGGTTCATCTCTGACACTGTTGATTGATCACTCAAACTGTTAATATAACAAAGTGAAAATATGTCCAAAGGCCAAAGATACAAAGGAGCCTAAAAACACATGTGTTCTCAAGGTTAAGCTGTTCCTTTCTAACCAAAATAAAATGACTTGAGGCCAAAGATCAAAGTATTCCAGGTTCTAACAGCATCAGACCGACCTGTCCTGACAATTACAGCTTTTTCCACTGCTTTCCTGTTTGCCAGCCACAGGACTCCCATATATGGTCAGTAGTAATTAGAGCGGGAGAGCCATTTCCTCTCCCTTCTGGTTGCATGGTGCTTAAGCCTTTATATTGCTGACATCAGCACTCAGTTCTGACTACAACTGGAGCCCCAACACACACACACACACACAACCTCGCTCACTCTCTCTTTCTCTCTGGTCACTAGCAGGTTCTAGCGGAAGCTGTACTCAAGGTCCATGTAAATCACTAGGCGCACAGAAACATAGATTAGATGGATTGGCATGGGCATTTAAGTTCTTAGGAAGGAAATTCAAAGGACTCAAAGTTGGGGTGCTTTTGGTTGAAACATGACATTTGAATTCCAGTTTAGACACTTTAAAATGATGACAAGTCAAATGGATATGCAAGGCACTCATCAACACACTTCAAAGAGCCATACATGTTACACCAACACTCTGAAACACAGCATGTAACATTTGACAACACAGCAAACATTGAAAGTAAAAGTAGCACACAGGGACAGAAAATAAATGACAAACACACCACTCTGCTAATTGCCACATCCAACACAACTTTCATTCTGCAGGTGTTGGCTGGTTCTAAAGCGAACCCTCCACACCTCACATGGCCACACCTCACCAAGCACTCCTGCAAACACTCCACCACCTCTCGGTACAAACCTCTCAGTCTGCTCGTTCACCGTTTAAGAAAGGATATGGCCATTCTGTGATCTTTTTGGCGTACTTCCTCACCACGTTGTCTTCACTGAAGAGGAAGAGGGAGCGGTTGACCGTTAGGCAGCTCTGCCGGACGGGTATGGGGTTGTACAGGGCCATGGTCCGGGCTCTCTGGGCCATCGACTGCTTGTACATCCGCTGCGCTCCAGGGGGCCCCCCTTGCCTACTGCCACCGCGGCCGGGCCCCCCTTGTCCGCCGGCACCCCCGCCACCACCGCCACCACCACCTCCTCCTCCTCCTCCTCCATACCTGTTGGGTACCTCGTCTCCAAAACGCGCCATTCTGCAGACACCAAACGCCAGAGGTTAGGAAGGAGCCTTGGGGGGACTTCAGAGTGACACCTCCACATGCCACCACTCCATCAGCCTCGGCTCCAAACACACATGCAGAATGGAGATGGTTGCTCAGTCTCTCACTCTGTCTCTTTCTCCTTCCCCCTGCTATCTATCTGTGTCTCCTTCCTAGGTCTTCAGCGGCAAGAAGATACCTCCATTTGTGTGTGGAGGGGGAGGGAGGGGAGTAGGAGGAGGTGAAAAAGGAAGAGAAGAGAGAGGGGAGGGGAAGAGAGGGAGAGGAGGGGAGGGGAGGGGAGAAGGAAAGCGCACGGTGTCTCTGATCGTGTGTTTGGAATTTGAATGGGAAATGAAGCGATGTGTTTATGTAATTTCTGGCAAGTCAGTTCGCTGACAAGATAAAAAAAAAACAGGATTGGGTTTATTGGAAGGTGAGAAAACTCTCAAACATGTGAATATCTCATAGCCTTAGCGTTTCTATCGGTCGAAAAAAGGCAAGGCATCCTGTTTTTTTTTGTTTGTTTGTGGGAAAAACCTCTCCAATAGTGAGCTTGTTCTCGCATCTAAATAAGAAAACCGATCGATCACCTTAAATACAAGAATGCATAGCTGTGCGTTTACAGATGTGTTGCAAACATCTCCACTATAAGTAGGCTACCCTGGCTGGAGACTGCGTCTTTTTTCCCTCTCAACAGCCTAGTGCATCTTGACATGATCCGCAGTTGTCTTTTTTTCACCCTCTATAGGTCCCTTTTCTTCTGCGAGATAAGAATAGAAATGGATAAGAGTAAAATCTTTAATAATTCATTTTTCCCTGTGCCATATATCCGCAATGTTTGCTGTGGCACGGCAGAAATCCCTGCTGCTGAAGCTGCTGCCACCTCTCACTGCCACTACGCAACTCAGGTTACATGCAAACGCCAACCGAGGGGGGGCTTCCCCAAAATCCGAGCCTGGTGACATTTGTTGATATTTGGTGATGGACGGTGCGGCATCCCCCCTCCTCTTCCTCCTCCTCCCCCACCTCCTCACTAAGGCGTCGCTCACTGATTTTGGGCGTGATTGCGCGCACTTGGAGACAAAAAAAAAAACACGCCGGTCCTCAATCTAACAATTTCTATATTCCCTACTTCCCCAGGGAATAAAATAGATGAGTTTGATGAAGTTAAATAAAAAATATGTCCACAACAATCATCTATAATCCAGCGTTTGAAGACCAAGAATCCCGGGCGAGTAGGATCCGGAGGAGCAGAAAAAGACCACTGGGGGAGGCAGCATCATCACCATCATCAACACTTGTTGGGAAAATAGGACGACGGCGGTGCTGGTGTGTTGGAGCAGCGGCTCGCATCTTCTCCTCTGCCACCGGGCAGAAACCGTGCGCCATCCCCGCCCAGCAGCATCGCCCCCGAGGCTCCCCAAATTAGAGAGAGGCTTCCAGCCCCGCAGAGCTACAGCAAGTCCAGCGTCTCTTCTCTCTCTCTCTCTCTCTCTATTTTACTAGCTCTCCCTTTCCCTCCCGCTCACTGTTTTTTTTCTCCCTCGACCCCCCAGGGGGACGTAAGCCAACACAGTCCTGAGGCTGTGTATTCCCGTGGAGATCAGCCTTAGAAACGAAGAACACCCGACGAGTGGAGCGCTTTTTCTGGCTCATCTGCGTTAAGTCAGCCGTCGGGGTTGAGCCGCGCACTGAGCATCTGATCAGTCTGACGGGAACCGAGCGCCGCGCGCAGATCCGTGGCCAAGCCTTGCAGCGCACGACGCACGGCGCCTCCCCGGTGCCTCCCCCACTCCCAACCCACTCCTCATAGCGCACGACGGAGATGTATGGGTACCAGTATGGGTTTACGGCACGGTGCAGCAGCTCAGCGGCTACATTTAAACTTTCTATTGTCAAAAGAAAAAACATCAAAACTGAAGGCTAGGCTGATGTCTCAAAACGTAACCTGTAAGAAAGTAATCGTGGGATTAAGCATGATATAGTTTTGACAGTACTTTACTTTTATCATAAGGTTTATATTCACATGGTCACCAGAAACGATAGATGCATAAAAGAGATTCCAAAAACTGAAGGGGTTTGATGGATTGAGGCCCCTGCAGGAGATGAGGAGATGCAGATCATGGCATTTTCCCCAAGAGTCAGAATCACAAACAGCGAAACCTAAAATGCTCCGAAGACTGTAATTTACTCAAACCTACCAAGCCAAACAGAAGGCTTGGGTGGAAGAAGTTGGTGGTACATTTGTGTGTGTGTGTGTGTGTGTGTGTGTGTGTGTGTGTGTGTGTGTGTGTGTGTGTGTGTGTGTGTGTGTGTGTATTTTTGAGGGGGGGGGGGGGTATAGGCTCCTGCAGTATGGTGAGGCAACGTGTACTTTTCCCAGGTCGTTAATACCAACAGTTTGTCACGGTGTCATACACAGACGCACAAAGTGTCCTTGTTGTGTCTCATATGGGCGGGAAAGCTAGAGTCTGTTATACGCCATACAGAACCACAACAAGGATAGAGTTTAAAAAAAAATACACAAGTGAGCTTCTGGTTTCTTTCTGCTTAACACGTGCTTCAAGTAAAACGGACTGTTCGGTAAGGTGTAGCATTAAAGGGAAAGGGAGGAAAACACTATGGGATTGATTCAAATACCTAACAAAATGCTTTAACACGGGACATGCACATCTTCCTGATTGACGGTCAATTTTTTTGTTTGTTTCAGCAACATTTTGCTGAAAGTGTGGTGAGATTGATGCAGTCGCTGAAGGTTCCATATAATGGGAAGAAATGAAAAAAGGCTGGTGAAATGGTCCAAAATGTGACAAGCGTGTACATTTTCTGTCTGCAGGAGATTTCAGGATCATATCCACAAAATTGACATCTATGTTTTGTAAGTAGTATAATATAATATACACATATATATATATATATATATATATATATATATATATATATATAATATAGTATAATATGTTGGTGAAATAAATTTATACACATAATTCATTTCTGATCAATAGTTCCAGTGTCCCTACTTTGATCCACATTCTGCCAGTAAAGACTGTTATGTAATCCTCGAGAGACAATGACATTTAGCTTGAATAGGATCCCTTACTAGGACACATAAGAAAAATCTGCCTTGTGTTTAGCTTGACCATGTCATTTAATTTTAAGGACTCCAAGGAGTGTTTTATAAGGTAATGTATTTTGTGGAATATCATCTACTGATAACTGCATGAAAAGAAAGATACTGCCAATAAATGAAGTTCCATGTGTGCAGCCAGGAGGAGAGTTTGAAGAGTTTGGAGTTTTGTGTTTGTTTGTTTGTTTGTTTTTTTTGAGGACGTACTGTTATTTTGAGGACACTTTGAACAAGGGTTTTATCTCCCTTCATTCCCTTCGTTCTCCTCCAAGCAGTCTGTCAGTCTGGCTCTGGCATCTGAGTCGTCTTTGATGCAATTCAGCAAGCTGTTTGCCTGGGCTAAACCGAGCAAGCTGTCACCTCTCCAGTGCAGGGAAATGAAGGTTTGGGTGGAGACGTGAAGGGGTGGGGGCTGGTGAAACCCTTAATAAAAATTCTACAGCAGCCAAATAATCTCTTTAAAAGCTGAGTCTCTGAGGTATTTTTGTTTACCGTACATTGTGAAAAGAAGAACAATTGATTCAAAGTACATTAAAAGCAGAATGTTTGGTCATTTTGGAGCTGTCCTTGGTCCTGTAACAGCTACCTACCTCGTTCCAAGGCCTTGTGGCGCTGTCCAAAGTGCTGAAACAAGAGTAGAAAGCTCTGAACACCACCTGCATGTCTTTGGAAGCGACTGCCTTCGTCGTGCATCAGGGTGGGTTAGTGACTGTACCTCCAGCCATCTGTCAAACGCTGAGAAGTGTTTGCGAGTGACGCTCGCTGTTTGTCTCTCCTACCAACTACTTTGGAACAACTGCTCGTCTTTTGGAGGTCTGATTTCTGTTAAAAAAAAATCAGTTGGGGGAGTACTTAATGTGGGCCATATGGTGGGCTTTGGGTGGGATCCGTATGCAAACTGTGGTAGACTATGTAGAACTCAATAAACTTGTCTAAAACTTCATAAGAGGGGGCGGGGGGTTAACCTGTCTGTGTCCATTTTTTGTTCTAACAGCACTAATGTGGCTTAACATGGACTCGTTTTTACTCTCCTGATGTTTCCTGCTCATTAAACTCTGGATCAAATTGTGTTAATAATGTGTTTTTTCATCTAACAGCAGACATAATCTAGTTTTGATTGATCTGTTCAAGCCCCTCCTCCTTAGGCATAATGAAGGCCTGGGAACCCGTTTAGAAAGTACACATTGACTTGTATGGGGCCATGAATTGTGACTAAAACCTAAAGCACTGAGATACATAGTGTCTAGACAGCAAAGTGTATAGGAGGTACCATTTAAATGGATCAGGTGCATGACCATGCATAGCTTAAATATCTGAAGAACCTATGTAGAAGTCTTACTGCTAATGGAAGGCAAAAAATAATAACTGAGCCAAGGTCTTGGTTTATGAACTGAAATAGTGTGAAGATCACTTTTCCCGGTACAGAAATGATTGACATTCACATGCATTTGAACATTTTCATGTATTTGTCACCCCCCAAAAAATGGGCTAACAGACAGGCTTAAATCCGTAAAAGTCACTTATTAAACAAATCAAAACAAACCTGGTTTGATATTATTGCACGCCCAATGATAAGTGGCCTTATAAAGTGTCATTGTGGCAACCAGATGTAAGTGATCCAAGAGCTCATTACTTGATTACAAAGAACTTTAGCTTTCAATCTAAATGTAGTTCTGAACATGTTCTTCTTATTTGGTTAATGTTGTTTACACTGTATGTATCATTTTATAGCAAGGCTGTGTTATGTTACATTGAACAGCCTTTCTGATGTTATTTTTTTACACCAACTTAAATTCAGGCCAGCGAGAAACGCACCCTGACCACCAAACTTAGAGGCTTGGTGGCTGATGGGACCAGTCCTTTAAAATATAAGCATCTATCCGTGCGATGCAGTTTAACTAAGTTAGATGTTCTGACGTTTTGGGCGATTCACAGAACATGAAAGGGGTTTGCTCAACGTGAGAATCCAGGTTATCCACCCGTAGCCCTAGACCTTTATTGTTTCTGTTTTGCATGCCACAAACTCAATCTCACATTTTGACTCTCAAAGTTTGGCTTCACAGATAGCCAGCTTATTGTGTTTGTTATTTTGTTTTACTGTTTGGCATTTGAAAAACACAAAAAAAGCCCTTGGCCATAAATGAAACAGCACAAATAAATCCCATTGAAAGTGTCAGATTTGTTTTTGTTGGTGTCAAATATGACTTGACACATTCTCTAAATATGGTATATAAGTTAGTTGTGCAGTATGAGTAATTTATTTCACATCAAGCTCTGACTGGGCTCTACAGTCATGAGGTCACACCGTGTGTATAACCCATATGATGTAGTGGATCTCATGGCTGTGCTATTATTTACAGGATGCCTTCTAAAAGTCATATCTTGTGAGCATCACTGGATTTGCTCGTCATCTGATTCTGTGGACTAGTGGCTACTAACAGGCATGATAAAAGCCCCTCTGACAACAGAGAGAGAGCGAGAGAGAGAGAGAGAGAGAGAGAGAGAGAGAGAGAGAGAGAGAGAGAGAGAGAGAGAGAGAGAGAGAGAGTTAGTGTCAGGAAAAGGTGGGTGGGTGGTGAAGAGATGGTTGGGAGGGGGTGGTCCTGATGCTGGTGGACAAGCCTGTCTGTGATTTGCACTATTGAGGGGAAATGCATTGTGGTGGGATGCTAAGGATGACAAGCTGCCCCCCACCCCAATCACTAAAAGATCATTAGGATGGTCGGGCCGTGGCTAAAAGATGGTGACATTTGCGCTCTCTCCCTCCTTTTCCTATTTGTTTTTTTTTTAGCACACTGCATACCTCTGTAAGCGTCTCTACTGGTGCTGCATGCTCATGCAGCTTTCTCAGGCTCTTTCCCTGCGACTGTGAGTGGGTGGGTGGGTGTGTGAGTGTGTGTATGTGTGCTGCTGCTGAGGGGAGTCGTGCTGAGGCCCTGATGCGCAGCATTGTCATTCAGGGAGCGTTCACACAGGCAACCCCCGCAGGAAGCCCTGGCACCTCCCCTTTGAAACGAAGTCCCCCCTTGTCCCCCTCCCCTCCCCTTATCCCCTCCTCCTCCTCCTCCTCCTCCTCCTTCTTCTTCCCCCTCCCTTTCTGTTCTCTGATCTCACTCAGCAGGCTGAAGCTAAAGTGTGTCTGAGAGGTGGAGGATGAGAGGATAGACAGAGAGAAAACACAGCAGGATAAGGGCAAATTCAAATTTGACTAAAACATTTTTTTAATGATCATTATGGCTCACTGAGTCAAAACTTAGAATGTGTCTCTACATGCCTCAGAAATAGAGTGTGCTTTACTAAATGATCAGACACTAAGAGTAACAATAAACATGATTCTGGATTTGAGTAAATAAAATGTTTGTCCTGGGAATGTCTTCCAACTGATATGAAGAATCATAATGATTAGGTCTGGAGAAAAAGTCTTCTCTGCTTAATTCTGAGTGGAGTTTATTTTAGGGTGCCGTTCCCAGAACATGCTTTTTTCTTCATTGACTACTTCAGCTGCAGTTTGTGAAATGGCTCTCTAATGGCTGATATTACCCATAATTATAAGGGAAATTTTAAAAAGCAAAACAATGCAATAAAAACACTTAAAAAGCTTTTTGGAATGGATTTCCAGCTTTAAAATACATTCAGATGCGCATTACACAATAATCCAACAGGAAAACAGAGCTGTAGACTTAGAACTGTTTATTCATCTGAAAATCAACGCCCAACTTTTAAAAAGATTGTCTGCTGAGCTTAACTGAGCCCCAGCAGCACTAACTTTACTTTCAAATTCTACAGGTAATAATGCTTATGCAGCTTGGGGGGCTGATGGGTATAAAGCAACACAACCTCCAACCCATATGACCACACAGGTTGTGTTTCCACACTTTGTTATTGCCTCTTAGAGAACTCGTGTGTGTGCTGTCTGCTGGACAGTCCTGTGAGATGTTGTGTGACTGTAAAATCTGTTGTAGGCTTTGTAAGTGTTATGTATTTTGATAAAGAACACATTTATGTTTACATTTAGAAATAATGCCATATTTCATAGGCAAGTGGCACTACTTTATGTTAATGACGCATGTGTAAAAAATAAAAGACAGTAAGGGATAATGTATAGTGAGCGGGTTGTTATATCTTAATGGAATCACGATAGGATGAAAACATGTATAAAACATGGATGTGGTCTCAGTGACGTCACCCATTGGTTTTTGAAACAGAATTTTGAAGCCCAACAATGGCAGTCACCATATTTGAAAAGCAGTTTCAAGCTAACTATCGGTCAACCTAAAAAAAAGCAAAGAGGTAGAGCTGAGGCGGGCTTTTAGCCTCCTGGCAAACAGTGAAAATACATCCACCTCTCAGTCAGATCAGCCTCATCTCTCATTAAGCTTAACTCTTAGCATTAATATCTTCTAAACAGATGAGTTAGTGTTGTGAGAAGTTATCAAACCATGACTGTTTAGAGCTAGAATTATATGTTTTAAACATTTTGTTTGTCATCATGGAGAGATGATTTGTAATGTCATTTTGGGGTTCTGCATAGTTTTAAATAACAATACTTTCCAGGCATCCTACCAATGTCTGAATAAATAAGTAATCTGTGATGAACGTTGGAGAATATTATGGTTGTTCCGCCTGGAAACATGCAGGTGTGAATCCGTGTGGGAACATAAGATGGGCTCAAATAAAACAAACACAGTCAGCATGATCAGCAAAACTCTGCCCTGAATACAGAAAAGTTTGAAAATGAAGGAACCTTTCTGGGAAACTAAAGTGACACAACTGAACCAACTGGGCGCCTTAACACAAAGTCAGCACAAAGAGGCTGATACACACCACTCGAGGAGTAGAAGACAAGTGGAGCACTAAGTATCCTCTTTCATTTTATACAGATTATGAATCTGGATTAGATAAAATTAACTGTTTGATGATGATGTTGTAATCTGATGAATTTCCATACAGAAGAACAAAAATACAACTGTGACTAATCTAGTTTTTCTTCCTTTTAAGTCACCTGTAACTCTCACCTGATGCTAACTAGAACTGGATTATCTGTTTGCTAGTTCGCTTTTGTAACTGTTACAGCGCTGAGGCTGGTCGTTTTTACAAAGCAGAGTTTATTTTGTTGGATTCTGCTAACTTAACCAAAATGCTGACAAAAAATGTCCAGAGTGAACCTTAAAAACACTTAGTGTGACTTAAATTCAGGATTTTTCAATATAGGGAAAATGTACACTAACACCCAAACAGTTTCAATAAATGTTTTAAAGCAAGCTCTGAACTGTATTTTAAGATATAGACAACATTTCTCCACCTCCTCCAAAAAAAAATTCCCTTCAACAGATGCTGACATATTGCACTGGTAAAATAATTTAGAGCCAGCGACAGCGCAGAAGAGATTGACTAGTGGAGCTGTGGTATTGACATCCCACCTCTTCAGCAAACCAAAACAACCAATTTAACATACTGATAAAACAGATCTCTCAGGTCAGTACAGCCCACAGCAGAATAGTTTTTTTCTCACCATTTCTGTTCTACTCTGCTAAACCAATGTTTACAGCACTGCAGAAGCCGCATTTGTGAACTGTCAGTCATGGTATTATACCATTTTAATGGCAGCAAATCAACAATTCAGCCTACAGTTTACTAAAAAATGAAATCTTGGACATAAATCAGCATGGTATGAAATAACTTTTTAACAGAAACCAAGTTTTGTCATTTATTTGACTTGTATTTTGATTTTCTAGTTTGACCCATGTCCAATCTGTGAACCCTGAGGAGGCAGAGCTTATGACCTCACTTTTGGGGAGCTTTCGTGTCCTAATTTTTAGTGCAAGCTCAGCTCAGTTGATGTTACATGAAATGCTTCGTTTAAAACGTACATTGTTAGACATGGATAGTTGTGTTAAGGTAATGTAAGACAAAAAAGCTGATGATGAAACTGATTATACAAGTATGGGTCAAAAGTGAATTCAACCATTGGTTTGTGGAATACTGTTTTGATACCTGGAGTATGCCATTTTGGTCACCGACACCTTGTCAGTTAGTAAGTTTAATTTAGTATTATATTTAAAGGTCCTTTGGAGTTATTGGCTGGATATGAAACAGACTGAAATTAATATGGATGCTTCTTTATGACATTCAGCAGACAGGAGCATCAGCATAAAGATTGATTATTTCTATATAGTAATTTTTATTGCCAGAATCTGCAGTTGTTGGGTAAGTGCCAGATGAAGTGATTAACTGCATGCTGCAGAGACAGCCTTTTTTTCCAGAGCAAAGATTCTCCATGAGTGATACATTTCAATGTAAGAAGAAAGCAGGACGATGAGGACAAAATGAGCAAAGCCATGACCCGCATAGCTTTGTCCACAGGGTTGCCAAAATCAAGGCTATCTGACAATTCCTCACAGGATCTGTAATACTACTTTAATATTCTCATAGGGTGCAATAATATCCAAGGTCCAGGTTCAACAACACAGAAGGCTACATTGTATGTACTTTGTTTTCTTAAATATGTTTGGAATCTACTGTACCTCTTTTATAGCTTTTATAGATGGACATATGATGTGAAGAATACATGTGGTGAACTGTTTTCCTTTTCTTTTTTTTAGAGATGTTTCATTGTACAGTGAGGGATTCTATAATAGTCCTATTATTTTTGATGGTTAGCTAGAAATCATATTTTGACAGGAGGTAGATGTGTAAGAAAAGCGATAAGAAAAGACTAAGTTGTTAAAAACGGTTACATACCGCTAACGGATAGGATCAAGTTTTCTAAAAAGATTCTATAGCCGTTTTGACAGAACATTATCTCGTGTTTGGGCTGCAACTGCAAATCTGCCATTTTCCTATTTAAAGACACATTAAATTAAACTATTTTTTAACGGAAAAGACTGCCAGTACTGGACCCAAAAACATACACACACAAATACCACATTCATGTTAGAAAAGAACAATAATTTAATATTTGGTCACCTGATGTTTCCGTAACTATAAGAGCCTATGCGTGCTGATTATACTCGGGTAAAGGCTGCTCCCATTGCTCATAATCATTATGTAAAAAGTGTGTGTGTGTGCATGTAGGGTGTGTGGTGTGAGTAAGAGAGAGAGAGAGAGAGAGAGAATAGCAGTGTCGGTGTACCGGGTGTTTTATGCAGACAGGCAGAAAGATATAGCGAGCTGATCTAGCGTCCAAGCTAATTAGAGGATTGCTCTTTTTTGGCTCCTTCTCCAACGACTCAAACCTGTATTAATTGATTGGCTGGTTAATGGAAGTGGAGCGGAGGAATGCAGGACGGCAGAAGGAGGAGGAGGGGGAGGAGTGTTGCTGGTCTCAGCTAATGGGCCCGGCTCTGGTGTGTGGAGTAAGCATTCTAGTCAAAGAATCAGCACTGTGGGGCAGATAGAAAGAAGGAGAAAGAGAGGGAGGGAGAACAGAGTGAACAGCAGAAGAAGAAAAGGAGGACTGGGATCAGAGATGAAGAGACGAAAGAAGAAGGAGGCTGGTTGGTTGATCATCTATCATGGAACATAAATACACTAAATAAAAATGAAAATCTACAGCCATGAACGTAGTAAGATAATAAATACTATTAACCTTCATTATATCACTTTCACTTTACCAGGGAGTAAAGTCACTACTTGAGTGAAAGGCCAACAACCCTGGCCAAAAGCTGAATGAAACAACATAAAAACATCAGCTGTCTGTGCAAAGCAGCAGGAAGTGGTGACGAGGATTCAGTGAATTGCCAAGAAGTTTTTTCGGAAAGTCATTCATGCTCAGCAAAAGACAACAACCTTGAACCACCGGACAAAGTGGGTCTTAGTTTAGCACTTTGTGACAACTAAAATATCTTGAGCAAGATCCTCTTTTAAAAAGAGACAAGGAGATGAAAGCCTTTGGCTGTCCAGGCTGAAAAGAACATGATGATGATGATGTAAGTTGGTCACAATTTTTACATGAAGCACAGATGAAAAACTAAGCTTAGG
Organism: Labrus bergylta; assembly: GCF_963930695.1. Lineage (NCBI taxonomy): Eukaryota > Metazoa > Chordata > Actinopteri > Labriformes > Labridae > Labrus > Labrus bergylta. The sequence goes on along the minus strand of NC_089195.1, from coordinate 16,827,805 downwards.
TACAAAGCATGTTGGATTTTCAGCAATCCGGATGAGGGCTAGAACAAGACTCTGGGTCCTTCACACCAATATAAAACCAAAATAACTTTGGGATGTCAAACATTTTTGAAAGAATTATCTAGAAATGAGTTAAGGCAGCTGCAATAGAGTTTGCGTTTACACATGCAGGAGATCATTGTTTGGGTTAGGGTGAGGGTCAAAATGTGATCATAACCTAAATTAAAAGTTTGTCTTGTGCATGACTGGAGTTTTGTTATGTAACATATGTGATGAAACATAAACTTCGACTTGAGATGACACCAAAACTATTTTCCTGTCTCTCTTTAAAATACTTCACCTAAATGTAAAGAAGGTTAATGTATCCACCAGGTAAACAGACCCTTATGGACTTTCTGTTCACACTTCATGTGTCACCACTTTGTAATGCAGGGTCAGGAATTGGTGGTAATTCTGCACAATTCTGAAACCACAATGCATAAAAACAGAGTCACGATTGTTTCAGATGTCTTATTTTGACTGTCTGTGTGTAAGTTCAAGTCTTGTGAAGAAAAAAAATGAACCTGTCCTAATTGTCCGTGTTATAAAAGAGAAACTTCTTTCTTTTGGTATAGTGAAGTTAAGAAAAGTAGAACCTCTCTGTCTCTTCTCAAACTGGGCTGTACAAACATGTTGGATAATTCTCTGTTAAGTTGCTTATCGAAGCTGCTGGACGCTGGGCTGACCCACTTTAGTTACCTAACAGCTATGCACCTTTTCATCACTCCTGCTTCCTACTCTCTCCTGACTCCTGCTCTCTTCATCACCTTTTTCTCTTACAGAACATCTACAGAGCGTCCAGCTGGACTGACTCCCTCATGCCCTTCTTTCTTTGCAGCCTAGCTCTCCTCTCCTCCCATCTCCAATAAAGCACTTTCTTTACAAAATTAACCTTTTCAACCTTCCATCTCTCCCAATCGACATAAATGATTTTGAGTGAGAAAAAGATGCACCAGGGGGGTAAAAAAACTGTGGATAAGCCTCATCCTGACTGTGCTCTTTAATCAGAGAGAGTAGGTTGGAGTCATAATTCACTCACTCACTCACTGTCAGGAGCAGCAGTTCCCACTCTACATCCTCTTTGAAATGACTAATCATAATGTTTCTCATATTACACGTCATCTAAAGTAACCCTAATATAAGTATAAGAAAGTGTAGGAAAACTCCTGACTGACTCCAAGCCTTAATATGAGTATATTTCAGGAAAATACTTAAATTATATAGAACTGTTTACTGAAATCTCCTTACTGATGGATCTCAACTATGTTTTTTTTAATTAAAATGTATTTTTACTTCTCTCTCAATTTAAGGTTGATCTGTTTTAGCCTGTTTTTAATATCTCTAATAAGCTAAATCATGCCCAGAGTGAAAGTCTATCCAAACAGAGCGCATTAACCAGTCTTCTTCGGGTTGATTCTTCTGTAAATTTAACATTTATCCAGCTGGATGGTTATCACAGCCCCTCGGTGGGTATTATACATCCTTAGACATATGGGCTCGACGTGCTTCATTTGCTTTTCCGTTGGCCATCCCTCAGACTCTGGCTGCTTTCCAAATACCGCGTTGAAACAAGCATTCTGGGTTTTTTCTGAAAGATTTCTGATGTGGAATCAGCCTGTCAGGGTTTTTAGTTTAAATTTACTCACGGTTTTAGGGCAAGTGTGCTTAATACTGTTTTGATATTTTGCCAGCATTTACACTAACGGTTGTCTGTCTGTGTGTACCTCTCTATGTCTCTCTATCCAAGACGCCACTCCCTGGAGATTCATTTTGATGGAATAGACTGTTACATTCTGAAAGAAACAATTTATTTGGTATAAGTCTGATTAACATTGTATACAAGCTTTTCGGGAGGCATTTAATGAATGAAGGGAAACAGTCCATGTGGGGAGCAAAGGGGCACATGACATATTTCAGTTCAGGTTACCTAACAATGATGAAGCTTTATCTAATATCTACAAAATAACTGTTTAAAGGCTGGTAGTCGGAATCGTAAACAACGGTAACATGCGTTGTGGCTGTGGCTCAGTGGTAGAATCTGTCGTCTCTTGACCAGAAGGTTAGGGGTTGGTGTCCTTGGGCAAGACACTCAACCCAAAATTGTTCCCACTGCTACACCAGCGACATGTGAATGTGTGTGAATGAAACTGTCTCAAAAGTATGGGCAGTTGGGTGTATCATGGTATCCTCTTGTTTGTGAATGGGTGAATGTGACATGCAGTCTAAAAAGCACTTTGAGTGGTTAGAAAGCTGGAAAAGCACTATACAAGTCCGGGTCCATTTACACGTTAAACGAAGTTATGGCTGGTAGTCTGTCTTTAATACGTTCCTCAATTACTTTCACTGACCACTTAAGGGAAGACATGTTACTTTTTAGTGAGGGCACTTCATCTTCTGTGGCCCAAATACGAAGTTTTGCCTCCCCAATGTGAGTTGAATGTTCTTGGATCAGGCCAGTGAGATTATATAAAGTTGTTTACAAACTTGTGTTGTACTCATCTTGCTGTTCGGAGCCAGCACCAACTTCTTACCAGGCTGTCTAGCAGACTCATTTTAAGTTACTGCCTAAGTTCCTGCTGACATCTCAGAGTTACCCGCAGGACCCAAGGACATGTTTGTACAAAAGACGATAACTACACAATTACATTTGTTGAAGGTTTCTATTCTGAAATAAATCATTTATAGTTGTATTCTACCCATATTATGGATGTAAGATATGTATACATATGTGTATACAATGTTTTCTAAAGAGTTAATTATCAATTTTCATACAATTCTGATACTCTGTCACAGAGTAACTGAGTAACCCTTTATGCTATAAATGTGATTAACCAATAACGATGTAAACATCAGCTTATTCCTAGCTATAGCTGCAGCGTTCTGTTTACAAAGTAGGGCAAAGCAGTGGTAATCCCTGTAGTCTTTTGTGTCATTTCTCTTATCGTGACATAACAGTGCACCATTAGCTCTGTACACATTTAAGAGGCAATATATATGACAATATGTTTTTGAGATGCAAGAAAGGTATACAATAATTGTATCACACAATAAACTTTCTCAGTTGAATCTTCTTTTATTATTTATTGCTTAATTCAAAATCATTGACAATAAATAATAATATGCAAAATAAATAGTACCTTTTGCCTTCTTTCTTGAGACAAAGGTTATAAAGTTAAATATCAAAAATTTAGAATATCATCTGACTTCTAAATATTTATGGGTTTATTTTACCATTTTCTGCAGAATCTAATTTGTCTAAATCATACAAGGCACCGGTCCATATTGGAATTGTGTGTTAAGCGATGTATGCTTAGAGAGGTAGTTAGATACATGAAGCAAGTAGCAGAAAAAAAGGAAGTGAAGTTTAATTCCCAGTCTGGGTCTGTTCAGATAAAGCCAGACCAGGTGGACTGGAGAGAAGAGTGGAGAGCATTTGGCTATTTTTGGAACTGTGTGTTGGACTGAACATTCATCTCACCAGGTGGTTTCCCTGCCTTCCACCGAATGCACAGAGGGAGCGGTAAAAGGGGGAAAAAAATGGGGGAAAATTTGATTAATAGTTGTTGCAGGCATTTTTAGCAAAGCCCAGATGAGAATTAAACTAGAAATAAATAAAACTCTCAGCCAAACCGAACATTTCTATGAATCCCTCTGACTGAGTTCAAAGTTGAAAACGCAGAGACAGAAGGACGAAAAAGTGAAGATGGGGAATTAAAAACAGGTGGAAATCTCAGTTAAAGTAGAGAGAATTAAAAAAATAGGAAATGAAAGTGGACAATATACAGAAAGAAACAGAAGAAGAAGAGAGGAAAATAAAATAAAGAATTAAAAGACATAACAGAAATAAGAGAAGAATGTGGGTTCGGGAGAGAAGTGAACAATAAAGGACAAAACAAAAAAGTGAGGAGGGAAAAATGTGCTGAAAAGCAGCTGACGGGAAGGTGAGGAGAAGGTAAGGTAGAGGAGGAGGAGAGATTCAGAGGAGGCAGGAATTAAGGTCAGATAGGAAGTGAGAGAAGAGAGATAGTGAAATGACATAAAGAGGCGAGGCGAGGCGATGCGAGGAGAAGTGAGCGAGTGTGCGATTGAATGGTGGCGATAAGGAGGTAGAGGAAGGTGAAAAGGAGGAGAGCAGGGACAGTGAGGGAGATAGTGGGAAAAGGAGGAGGAGGAGACATATGAGGAAGGGTGGCAGAACAGCTTGTTATCCTTGTTTTTTGCTAAGAACGCTGAAAACACGCATCAAAGTATACACAGGTATGCATTAACAGCCTTATTCCGGGTCTTTATTGTGTCTATGGGTTTATACTTATTCCTCCTAGTTTCAAACTAAACTGTCTATCAGTGGGTTCAAATTGTGAAATTGATGAAGACACTGTTAAGATTACGGGATGTTCCCTGATAATTACATAGAAATCTAAATTTATACTAATCAACTAGCCAACATTTTCTGTTAGAAAACATTCAAATCTTAGAACACTTTATGTAACATGGCTAAACATGTTAGCCGTGTCCCAAATCAGGGGCCGCATCCTTTGAAGGGTACTTTTTCAAGACCGATGGCGTCAGAGCAGCGCGTCAAAGGCTGTCTCATTTCAATGGCTTCTTCAAATTTGGCTGACTAATGACTAAGGGACTACTTTTCCCAGACCAAGAAGAATCCCGGGCCATGGAGGATGCATTTGCTTCTTTGCACAACATCACATGTCCTCAGATTCTGTGCACGTCGCAATGTACAAAAGGTAGAACTTGGAATAATTGATGGTTGGGTTAAAATAACAATTTATTTGTTAACTAATTACATTTGTAACATTATGTATGTGACATCTTAAAATAAGTCATCCTTGACTTTTGGTTTCAAACAGGACTTTGTCAAAACTCCTTTATTTGTTTTACCATTCAAATTGACTTTATATCTCTTCATACCATATCACATGACTTCTGACTTTTCCCCTGCCTCATTTACATTAGCCAATAGAGAGGTGACTGGCTAGTTATAGCCAAAAGGATAGTATGCAGAAAGCTATGGGACAAACATGAACATATTTTTAGCACCAATATTGGAGCGGCTCTTTGGCACCAAAGACTCAAACCAAATACATTATTTGCATAATGTTTTGTCTGCACAACGCCTGCCCCTCAGACAAAGTATGATGAGCAGGTTCTATTCAAAGAATGGAGCCATAGGTAAGACACTTTTAAGCAGCTGGCCTATTAGAGGATAGTTTGGATCAAGGTGTACAAGAAGAATACAACCTCTAAGGTCAATCAGGCAAGGTTAAGAAATGACCAGGCAGCACAGAGACATACTGTAGATATAGATTATTGTTTAAAAATTGCCCAGAAGTTGTGGCATTTTCTTGTAACTCTGGCTAATTGAGTAATCGTGCTGGATGCAGTACTCCCAAGATACTGTACAAGTGTCTGACTTTTTAAGCTTTCAAAGCATCTTCTTAAACACTGAATGTAAAATGAAGTTGAACCAGGAACTTGGTCTGTTAATTGTGCTCAAACCACATGACTGCTTGTAAATTGTAAAAACCATGACAAGGAAAAATTAAATTTAAAAAAAGCAGGCTTGGCTCATTTCAAGCCATCACACTTGAGGACTTGTTGTTTTTTTTTACACAAAGATCTGCAGCTCTTGTAAATGTCTGAGTGAATGGGTCCTCTGCAGATGTCATCTGATAATATTAAAGAGTGCGTGTTGGATCAGTAGCTATAGCACTAGCCTATTGGCTATTATTTTCCCCCTCTGCCGTGATCAGATCAGCTTTTGGTGCGGACTGAAAAAAAGTTTGTTAACAAGTTATTGTTCTCCTTTCTTTTTCTGCCAGCCTTATTTTTGTTCAGGTCCTGGCATACAAACATATGGTAAGTATTTAGGTTTATAACAAAATAGTGTTTTGCTTTAATTTAGGGTGGATCATTTTAGGATGGTTTACGTTTTCTTCCTCATGCTGCTGGCCACCTGCACACTTTCCCCCTCCCCCCCTTAGGGGCCTTGGTCTTGTCATATTGTGAAGCACCAGTTTTTTGTTGGGTTTTTTTTCATTCAAGTTGTTGAAGATGCTGACCCCGTGCTGGTGATGCTGAATAATTTGGCAGACATTTTTGATCCAACAGAGCCTCAACCCCAGAATCTGTGCTGCAGCCATAACTTGTTTTAAGTAATAGGACAGGTGGATTTCTGCATAAACATCTTGCTGAGAGCAGCTTTAATGCGTTTAAAAAGGCACTGAAAGTTTAAACTCATTTAACAAGTCAATAAATCTCAAACGAACAATGCCAGTGTGTGTGCTGTAAATGTCCCTGGTGTAAAGGTTTCATTGAGAAAAAGCAGAGGCGTGAAGGGTAAGGCAGTGTCCTCACTAAATGGGGAAAGGCTGGCAGCCAGCCAATCACAAAGAGGGGCAACTCTGAGTGACAGCCGGAGAGAGAGAGAGAGAGAGAGAGAGAAGCAGTGCAAAGAGCTGGTGTAAAAAAATAAAACAGGATGTCATCTACCACAAATGATGCAGTCAACGTTGAACCAATCAGGAAGGAGTACTCCCTGATTCACTCATTCATTGTTCCCTTCAATAAACTCTTATTGGTTCCATTAGAGTCAGTGAAAGTAGATGTCAGACTTCTAAGATTTATCATATTCAAGCAGCATCACTGGAGTGTCATGCTGTGTCTTACCCTAAATCATCATCCAACAGGACCTTCTCTCTGAGCAGAGAAATGGCTGCATCATCTCAGGAAGATGGCTGCGACTAAGACTATTAGCTAATTGAGAGGCTGACTGTGTTGGCCGCCCGTCCAGGCTGACGCAACAAAACAAACGAACCCTGCTCTTGCAGTATTCGTGTCTGTCTCCAAAAGATGCCTACAAAATAACTTGTTAAGTCTCCGTTTGAAGAAGATTGAATTATTTCCCTCTGCGGAAAAACACAAATACTCACAAAAAAAATTTGTACTGCACTTTTGTTAAAGAACATCCAAACTCCCAGCACAGAGGACATAAAGTTGCTGAAAGTGCAAACCTGGCAAATCTTGCAAAACAACGTGTGAATGGGGTCTAATAGAAAAGTTGTCGAACACCTCTTTTCACCAACCTCTGCTGCTCTACAACACATAATCCTCCACCTTGAGGCCCCTGCTTAAAACCCTCCAATTTAACTGAAGATCAAAGCTTTTTATACACCACTTTAAACATACTGTAGTTTTTACCAGATACCTATAAGGTATGAAGCAGGCAGTGACACGTAAAAAAAAACAGACCTTTTCTTTTAGACACAAATGAAGTATAATCCGTAGGGGTTATCTGCAGACAAACAGTACATATACAGACATGCAAGTATTAAAAGTACAAATACCTTGTCTCTTACATAGCTTTAGTTATGATAAGTTATTTTATCACCTATAGTTTAGACAAAAATCTGTACTTTCTCCTTCGTACCGCTTTAAAACGGACTTGGCAGTGAGGATTTATCCATCCAACTGATTTATACAAAAGAGCAGGCTCCTTATTTTAATGTATCATGCAATTCTGTAACTAAATTCAAACTATTTATGTTTTATAGTTTCCCAAATATGACATGAGGTTGAGGCAGCTTTGCCCAAAAACTTTCAGTAAAATGTACGAGAAGGAGACCATCTGCTTACATGAGAAAGTATCAAAGCCCGTCCTTTTTTGTCTTTGACTTTAGAAAAGAAGTCCATCAATTCTTCTCATTTCTGTTTTAACTGCACCGTTATCTGTATTACTAGCAGAGTAAGGATATCTTTGCTACCTTTGATAATCTGTGTTTGTCTCGTCATTTAAACTGTAAATGCAGACTATAATGGAAAAAGTACAGGTTCAGTGTTTTGATATGATAAGACTGTGAAGTGTGCATTAATGCATGAAGTACGTGTCTGTCCCTGTGCGTGCTTTAGGAGAAGGAGATTTGTTTATAGTGCTGCCTCAAGCACTCTTCACTCCTCAGAGAGAACAGACACCATCCCTGCAGATTTCTCCTCCTTAAAAATAAAGCACGAATCAATGATTTCTACCTCTCCTATTTATCCAGCAAAAAGAGGAGACTTGCTGAGCAGTCGTGTATATTCTGATGTACAGACTCTCCTGCAGGTTTATAAAGACACATTCATTAACATCTGAAATCTCTGCCACTTAAATCTACTCTAAAACAGGTTGTCTTTTAATTGTTTTACTTTGGACAGATGAAACACTGAAAATAACATTTATTGATTTTTAGATGACTTTGTAACATTTAAAATATAATGCAATCTTACCAGTTAATAAATGTTGAGGGGTAAACTGCTAGAAAGAAAATACTAAAAAGGGGAAGCTTAGGTCTACACAAAAGATTGACTTGGCACTTTTTGACTTCAAACCATGTCCAGAAAAGTGCTGTATGAAACTGAAATAATGAAGTTATATAATATATTTTTATGGTTTTAATGCTTTTTATTTCCTAGTTTTTCTATTCTATTTCTATTTTTTTTATTGTTGTGGTACTGCTAACAAAGCTGTTTTTGTATTTTGGTCAAATGTAAAATTCTGTTAAACTAAAATGCTTTTCAAATTGTATCTTAACTTCTAGCAAATACAGAGTTTAAATTTAAACAAATAACATGATGCATAACAATAGTTATAGAATATAATTATAGTGGTCATATGGCGAGGTCTATGGGATAGCGTTAGACAGGGCTATCCAGACAGTCCTCTACTGACACCGTGTGGCCACCTCTGGGTACTGCAGATAAGTATTTTACTTTACTTGATTATTTTCATTTTCTGTTAGTCTTCACTGCTATTCCACTGACAGTCAAGCTGCCACATTTTACTCTTTTTTTCTCAACTTCACATATTTACTAACCAACTAGTAACATTGAAGATAAATATGATGCACTAGTATGTGTCATAATGAGGCTTCATAAATCCCTGGAGTGGAAATTCAGCTCCCTAAAAGTGATTGAATTAAGACCTGCCTTCAACAGTTGCAATATTACAGTACATTTGCTTACACATTACTACACTAATATTAATTCCATAATATTGTATGTACTTTATTTTTTAATGGACCACTCTGCGTAATGAGTACTTTTACTCATGATATGTTGCGTACACAATCGTATTTTCCAAACACATCATGATGAAATGATCTGAAACCAAAACTAAAAGATTTGGAGCATTTGTTTGAACCTAAAATATTGGCTATTAAAATAAGTACTGCTACTTTTATAAAAGTAAAATTTCTGAGTGCATCTTTTACAACTGCATACTGATTTGTAAATCTGTATGTTTTTAAAAAAACAAAACAACCTAAAAATAAACCTCTCTCTTTTTTTGCATGAACACAAAGTAACCATGAGTTGAACTGTAATGCAAAGTACTGAAACTGAACTCAGTTGATCCTTAAAGCCCATTCTGGGTTAATTCCAACCTGCATCTGTTTGTGTCTGCTGACACCTAGCGTAAATGTAAACTCCTGCAGTGATTCATTGTTTATTTAAATGTAAATTCCCTATCAGCAAACCTTTTCCAGTCCTTTACTGCTTCATCTTTATATTTTCTGTCCTGCACCCCCTGCTCTCTCGTTTTTCTAATCACTGTGATGCATCATGATATCATTCAACAGGAGACCTTGTTTTAGTGTGGATGGACTTGACTGGCTTATTTAGAGGTGAACATCGGGTACAAAATGTAAATCAAAGGGTTGGTTACAGAAATAATTTGGTTCTAACGGTTCAGACTTGAGTACGAACTGATCTCTCACAGACTGTCGGAGAAAGGCAAGGTGATCTTCCAACATGTAACCTGTTACAGAGGTGATAATAGATGTATCAGAAAGAGAAGGTCAAGTTCTAAGTATTTATCCTCTTTCAAATTGAGTTTCTTTGAAAATCTGCAGGGACGTGTCAGAGAGAAAAGCTTGGTAAGAGTTTAGGAGTTTTAAAAGATGAACTAAGATGCTCTTATAAAGATATAACCAGAGTTTAGGAGAAAATGTAAAAAACTTGTAAATCTTACAACACAACAATGTCAAACTGAATACAACGAGCATAGTTGGAAAAACATTATCACATCAGACTCCCTTTTGAATTTGACACTAAAAAAAAATCACTTCACAAAGGAACTTCTAAACAATGCAATGGGAAAACAGTCAACTTTTTAACACACACACTTTCAAACAATAATGTAGTCCAATGCAAGGTCACATATCAGCTTATCATTCACTCACATTGACAGACCATAGTAAATGCCTTCAGGGTGAAATATGGGGTTCAGGATATTTCCAAGGGACACTCTGACTGGAGGAGCTGGGAGTCAAACCAACGTCCTTCTAAATTGGAGGGTCACCGACTCTACCTCAAAGCCACAGCCAACCCTAAAACTTAATGTAAAAGGCTGCTAAAGTGTTTCTACTGAAAAGTTAATGTACCTTAAAAAAACTGTTCTGATTTACGGACCTGTCTTCCAAAGTGTAAGCAGTTAGGAAAAGAGTATATTAACGCCAATGTGCAACTTGTGACAGGCCCTGAATTGATAACAGGGTGTGGTCACAGTGTTAACATTAGCGACACATCCTGGCACACTTCCTGTAGGCCTGATGACAAGGTCGAACGTGGAGTTAAACATCTTGGAATACCATTTTCCAAGTTGAAATAATGGGATTTTTTCCTTTTCTTCTGATTATGCTGACTTGAGGTTGACTGCAGACCGAGTCCCAACCCCAGCAGCACATTCACAACATCACAGACAATACACTTTGATGACGCCTCAAAGCCTTGAAACTGGTCTCCTTATCATTAAATCATGTCCAGTGTGTGTGTTCCTGTGTGTGTTCCTGTGTGTCAGCATGAAGCCCTCCTGCGTCACAGTGTCTGTCAGCATGACGCATTTGGTCCTGTTTAACCTTGCTGTTATAAAAATCACACACACTCAAAATGGAAAAGGAGAGAATCTGATTTATTCTCTTTGGCTCATAAAATAAAACACACACATCTCAGATAACACGGCCACTTATCGGCATCACCACAAGAGGGCAGCAGTTTTACACATAGTCTGTCTGCCACACTTCCTGTTGAACCATCTGTGCATGTGGCGTGTTGTTCTTAGTGTTTGTCAGTCAAAGAAGCATCAGACTCTTGATCAAACTGACTGCTGGGTAGTGTGTGTGTAAGCGTGTGTGTAAGCGTGCATGTGTGAGCGTGTGTGTATTTGGAAGGCGATTTGGATGAAAAGGATAAATGACGGAGAGATGAAGCCGATCATTAAAGACATTCATTTTAACAGACACTTAAAAACCACCTCACTTTTTCCGTTGATAACTTAAGTATTTATTTTAATTTTATTATTAACTTAGCTTTAACCGCTCCCCTTCTTTGTTTTGTTCATTTTTTTGTTTAATTAATTGTTGATCTTGTTGTAGCTTTGGTCATTACCTACCATCATTAAGCTGATGAACTTTTTATACTGTTTTTCTTGTTTTCCACTTTTCTCCAGTTTTTGGTAATTAAAAATAAAGAATAACCAAAAATTGGGTGCCTATAGGACTTAATTTCTTTCTACCCTGGTACTGACACAGGTATCAATCATAAATAACAAATAACTACAAGACACTTTTAACAACTGAAATGGGAAGGTTTTTTCCTCTATTTCAATGGCATTGTTTGAGTTTTCCAGGTGTCAGTGTCATTTGAGTTTTACTAATATCGTATCTTAGTTTCCACTTCTGGTTTGAACCCTATAGTGTAAAGTGTAAAAAATGTGTCATTAAATGACACCTTTAATGAAAAGATGTCAGACATCTCATATGACTGACATCTACAGCCTCTGCTGGGGTGTGTTCTCTGACATCAATTCAAAAATGTTATCTGAGTTTGTCCTAAATAGAGGTTCTTATTGACTTCAACCAAAGAAAAACATTAAATACAAGCTACAAAAGACTTTAGGGAACACATTTTTAGCAAAGGGCACAACATTTTTCCAAAATGGTTTTGTTGTTGTTGTTGTTTTGCTGATTATTTGTCTGTATATGCAGCTGGAGGAGGATAGTGTCAAACCTGTTTTGAGGGGATGTCAGAGGCCGTGTGCTTATGGTCAGCGCTCTGCCAGTGGTGGCAATGTCAGTGAAGGCCGGCATGTTGGGAGTGGGAAGACCAATTTATTTTAGAAAAAGAGAACGTCAGCTTTGGCTTGCATCTTTTGGAGAAGGTGAGCGGCGGTGAAATAGCAGGTGGTAAAATGCAGGAGGATATAGGCCCAGTAATACTTAGCATAAGGTAGAATTTGACTGATAGCCACAAGTGCAGACGGCAGAGAATCTCTCATTTGAGGTGTTTTAACAATTTCCCAAAAAGTTGGCATCCTGTGTAAAATGTCAATAGGAACAGAATGGTTGAAGAAACAGGATATGATTACATGGATGTTCTTTCCTTTTTTAAATCAAGTCATGTTTAGTGAGAAGAGCCAGAGTTTTTAAGCCTTGAAAACAAAATTCCTATCCATAAAACCATGTAACCCTGGGGAGAAAAAAACTCATCATCACTGTGCTTGACAGTCATACAGGTACGTCAGTGAATCAGTAATAATGCCAGCTAATGCCCAGGCTGATGTCAAAGAGGAGGTTGAAGGAGACGGCCGGGGTAACAAAGATAATATTATGGAGAAAAGATAGAAAAAGGAAAGGACAAATGAGGGACGAATTGGAGGTAAAAAGAAAGATCAGAGAATAAAAGATAAAAAGGAAGGGAAATAAAAAAGGAGGAGAGAGGAGGTGAGGACACATGGTTAAATGGATAGGAGAGGAGGAGGGGAGAGAGGGAGAGAGGGAGAAGGAGCATAAATATTAAAATGAATGATGTGCACTCTCCAGTCAGAAGTGCAGCTGGCAGCAGAGTGACGTCGCAGAGCCAGCAAAACAAACTGACTGATGCTGGCACTAATACAACCCAACAGAAAGACAGCTACAGTCAGAGGGACAGAGACGCGGAATGACAGGAGGAGGGACGCTTTACTTTCCCCTCCTGTGTTTAAACGTGTCTCTTACTGACACTCACACAATGCTGTCACCAAAACCAACACTTTTAAGGTTTTGTCAAATACATTTCAGAGGAAATGTGGAGTAGTTGCTGCCTGGGTAACATTCAAAGGCAACATGGCAACTCCAGTATTGACACGTTTTTACAGGGAGAAAATGAGGAGGTAATCATGCTGGACTGTTGGTGGAGGACTTCAACTGATTAGGCTGTGGAAAGATAAAGTCTCTCAGTGGTAAATTGTTGTTTTTTGTTACATATCAGATAAGAGAAATTCATTGGAGGAGGATGACATTTATACAAAGTTTTTACAAATGTTTAAAAAAAAAATGCAAATAAAATATCCTGAGAAGAGAACGGTGGACTGGAAGGAAAAGTGCATTTATTTGTATTTTATTTTATTTATTTAGAATAGGGACAGTGCAAATTAATGAACATAAATGTGTAAATTTGCCAGATTGTAGCCATAGGCTAATCTCCATCTGTAGTCTTTTGGCAGTGTAAGTGTCAACATTTTTTATTGCAGTTTTAAAAATTGGGCCCCCTTTAATTATGTTGGTGTCTGATTTACTAATGTGTACAAAATATATGGAATTGCTCCTCTAGATCAATTCAGCAAGTTGCAAAGAAATGGGCTGTTATGGCAGTAACCACACTTTGTACTGTAAACAGATGGACGACAAGACAGCTCCCAAAAGTGAAGCTAAAACATTAGGAGCTCCCCCTACTGACTTCTTGTAGTATAGGTTATAAGATGTGCCTCCTCCATGTTAACAGATGGGACATCGGTCAGGTCAAATAATTTCTCTCAAAATGCTTTCTGTCATTATAGTTATTTCTTATAATGCTGATTTATACCCAAGTCTTTATCTGATAAGTTTAGTTTTCATTATTCATTTGATGCTAGATGTATAATATTGTGATTGACAGCTATGTTCACATAATGCTGCTCCTGTAGAACTTAGTGCACTGGATTAGCAGAGTGGAGTAGGAACAGTAAAAAGAAACACAAGAGTCACTGAACTTACCCTTACTGTGAGTGTTGGCTTCAAACAGACACAATCATATGTTGTGCTGTGGGCTTTTCTACCAAATGGATCTTAATTGTTTTTTAGGGCCCTTTTTTGCATCGCCAAAGAATAAAAAAGTGTGCATAGAAAGAGTGTTCTAACTGATGAACCCATCACACAAATGTATAAAGACACATACTCCGTGATTTGTGGGTGAGAATTGGTGGCCTTGGGGTGACAGGTTTTGGCAAGAAGCTCTAGCTTTGGCGTGAGGGCAATGCAAATGGCTTTTTTATCCCCTGAAGGAGAAAGTGAAGAAGAGAAGTGTGAATAAGTCACGAGATGAGAAACTGAAGGAGTGGAAGAACGTTAAAGAGAACCAAAGGAGAAAAAATAAGGTTTTGCTTTTGTGCTGTATGATTGTTTGAGAGTGCCAGCAATGGAGGTCATGTACATACCTTGAGTATGTTAAGTAAATACTTCATGTTGCCTTTTGGCTTCTATGAACACATCTTAAGGGCACAAGTCATTGTATTTATACTTTATTAACCTACTTCCTCCTTAACTCCTGTTATAAATTCTACAGACACTAGAGAACTGAACTATTAATGTAAATATGGATCTTTAAAAGCTTCTTGGCAAGGAGAAGTCCGTCTGATTTATAAAAGTTACGCTGAAATAGCCAGCTTATTGCCCTTTCCTCTTAAAAAGCAGGACGTTAGGTAGGGACTTGTCGTGAATTCTAACTGGTATCTACAGTAGACAAAAATCGCAAAGAGTGGCAACCCATAACTGGTGGCTTCCAGGGTCTGTATTTCATGCAGGATGGACATCCAATCAGAAATGATTTCATTGGACACATTTCTGCCCATAATGTCAGAAAATGTTTTCCAAACAAAATGTCCACACTTTAGCTTTACTAAGAAATGGAGGCAATCTTTGGTAGTATGTACAATATTTGTGTCACATAATAATAATAATAATAATAATAACAACAATAATAACCCAAAATAGACCTGTTTGTCCTAGCTGAACAGTTTTTACATTTTAAATGAAGTCTGTCTCACTCCGATGGCATCACATGATCCCCCGTAAAAAAAGGACTCAGGTCTTTTACTTTGAAATCAACAATGAAATTGCATATTTGCTTTTTCTGAATAAACATTGCAGTGTTCCACTCATTTAAGATGAGGTTATTGTTGTGCAGAACAAATGAATCCCATGATTTAACATGCTTTCAGTCTCAGCAGGTGAACACTAGGAGGTCAAATCTTCCCTCTGACCCAACCTTTGCCTATTTCTGCTTCGTGTTTCCCAAACCACAGGCTCTCTCAGCTTACTCTGACCTTTATGAATGTCACAGCCTTAAAACACTTCTGCACACACACAGTGCTGCTGGCAGCTAAGAGGTTAAAGAAACATGACCAGGACAGTGTCCACTTTGACTTTCAGGGATGGATCTAATACGTAAAAAGACAGGGGGAGGAAGTCATATGCTATGGTTTCTTCTCCAATATCAACCTGCAACTATAGGAATGGCTCAGTTCAAAAGTTTGATCTTATTTAAAGGTCTGTTTATTTTTCCTGTCGCCTTTTTGTTCTCCTTTTTCATTCTAAAACTGACAAGAAGAAAAAAGCTATCAAACAAATGAAAAAAGAGATGCAGCAGTTAATATTATCTCTTTCTTCTTTTAACCTCAATTGTTTGTTTTTATTTCAAACAGACCCATAACACTATTTATTAAAGCTAGATGTCTCAACGATGTTCATGCTGCCCAGAGGGTGTTGGTGTTGGTGATCTACTGACCGTTAAAGGCTTTGGTAATCTGCACTTTAATGATATTGGAATTGAAAGTGTTAATTTTTGCATTCATATTTTTCCTCTTAATATTGTTTCTTATTACCTTGATTTGATTTGTTCTGTTTCTGATGCTGTTGAAATCTTAATTTCCCTTCTGTAGGTCCGTCTCATCACCTTTCACTCACCTTTAACGGATACCTTTTTTGTTATTTTGTTTCAGAAAGCAACCTGAGGAGAAAAAGACTGAGTCCTAAGCAGGTGAGTTGTTTGCATTCAATGATTCAAAGGTGATAAGAAAGTGTAAATGCAAGGGTTTAAGTCCCTACAGAATATATAAAGAGATTACCTTTTACCCCCCGGGCATAGCTGACACACCTGGTCTGATCTGCAGCTGGGTCAGCAGCTGGCTACATGCTTGCATGTCTGTCTGTCTTGCTTGTTTGTCTGTCAAAATAAAACAGGGCAATATAAAGTCCGTCACCTCCAACACTGCCTGTGTTACACAGCTCAGGACTCGTCAGGCTCAAGGACGCGTCAGATTTGTCTGGCTTTCCTAGCAGCCAGTGACAAAGTCATGTCAGGAAACGTTTTGAGCAGCCGTGTGGGATCAAGGAGCCTGTGAGTGAGTAGTCTCCATATCTTTGTAGTAAAACTCACTTTCCTTCCCTTGATTACTTCCCCTTCTCTATGTGAAGGTGTGTGACTCGCTTAAATCAGCTGCTGCAGAGTTTGATTGCAAGAGAATACCTGCATATTCCAAAACTTCCATGAAGACCCTTTTTCCCCACTTCTAAACAATATATACAGAAACTATAAAGCAATAGACTTCCTCTGGTGGTGCCTTGGTAAAGAATGATAACTGTTTTTATAAATCTTTGCCTGTTTTAAAGACTTAAAAGTACAAATTGTTTTGAAACTGCTCCAATAGATTGAATCCGTCAGCAGCAGGGAAACGGGCTGTAAAGGCAGAAGAGTCATCAAGTGTCTGACAAATTTATAGCAATAACCCTCAAGATAAAGTGTCATGATTTGGTTTTGTATTTGAGTTTCCGTGTTTTATCCCAGTGTTGCTTGTTTCCCTTGTGTGTTAATGTTCCCTAGTGTTGCTGGTTTTTCCCTTGTGTGTTTCCTAGTTTTGTCTTCAGTGTTTTCTGTTTTATTTTGTCATTTATTATCCTCGTGTATTTCTGTGTTCTGTTAGATTCTTGAGTTCTGGGTGTCTTTAGTGTTTTCATGATTTAGTTTGTAGTTGTCCTCAGTGTTTCTTGTCTTCCTGCTTCTGTGTGTTTCCCAGTGTGATTGCCCTGATTGTCCTCACCTGTGTCTGATTACCCCATGTCTATTTAGTCTCTGTGTTTCTTCCCTTCTGTGTCAGTTCATTGTTGTACGTTGCCAGTGTGTTTGTCCTATGTTGGAGTGTCAGTGTTTCTCAGTGCTTGTCAATTTTTGGATTTTCTCAGTTTGGACATTTTGATGGAAAGTTTTAGTTTTTGCATTTTTGTTTAAATAAATAGTTGTATTAGTTTATTCTGCACTTCCACCTCCAAGGTCCACCTCCTTGTTTTCCCACACACGCAACATAAAGACCTCTATGTTACTGTCAATCATTTTATTTGAACCAGAGGAGCAGTTAGATCAGAGTCTTTAAAGCTACATCACTTTGATTACAAAATCATTTTTATATAGAAGAACTGGTGAATTACTGGTGCCTTCAGCAGCTTGTTTGTGTTATTGTGTGATTTTGGGGATTTAAAATGCTAGTTGGGATGCAACACAGTCTTTCTAATGCACATTAAAAAAAACAAAGATAAAAAAAGAACAAATGGATCTTTAAAGCTGCAGATAAACAAGTCCTGAGTCCTGGAAGGTACAATGACTGTTTTGGTCAATGGACTGTGCTGGCTTTGCAGGAGAAATAAAGCAGTTTTTTTTGTCTATAAACACATTCTTATTTTTTAACAAATACATGTATATGTAGGCCTATTTCTGTTGGGATACTTTTTCTGTTAGTGTTAAACATGAGCCCTCTCAACAGCAAAAACCGTATTCTTTGTGAATGCACATTTTTTTATCTTTTTTATTTTAATGCTTGTCATCACTGCCCAGGATCAGTGACAGACAAAGATTTTACAGCATGCAGACCAAACATGTTTGACTACAATGTTAAAAGTCAAAGCTTCTGAGTGAACAATAGCAATGATTATTAACAGTCATAAGGCTACCGTACAAAAGTCATCTCTTTTTTTTTTACAGGGGTCACTAATTCATTATAATAGTGGTATAGATACATGGCATGTGCCCATCACCAACAATAGTTGTCCTCATTCAAATACAAATTTATTGTAAAGAGAGCTCAAAATGGAGAAATATATGTAGGTAAATAAATGCAGAACATGTTCATCACTCAACGTGATCATGTACATAAAAACATTAAGAAAAATTGAGCACAAATGGGTTAGATTACAACAAACATAAAACAATAAAAAAAAGTTTCAGGGTATTAAGGTTGTAAGACAGGGCTAAGACATAAAAAAAGACATTTGAAACTGAATTGAATTCTTACACTTCTCTTAGACTTGACTCTATTAGCCAGCAGCTGTCTGAGTGATTATCAAAGCCGATGTTTAACAACCCTTTCCGACTAAGACTTCTTTAAGAGACGTACAATCAATGAAGACACAAAGCTATTGATTGTATCACTGGTTTGAATCTCTTTGGAGTAAAAGCCCAAAAAAAACTGTACAGAAATAGTTTATTGATCTCACAAAGAGTAAGATCTTTTACCTGCTTTTTGTTCAATGTCTCCAGATAACACTTATTGTTAATTGGCGATATACAAATAAAGATTGATTGACAACAATCTTTAACAGCTAAATTCTTACTGCCATCTGCTGTAAGCCCTGATGGGAAGTTAAACTCTGACCTCAAACCTTAATATGGGATACACTACAAACTATCAGCTGTCAAAGAAGAAAAAGGCATTAAAAGGGAAAATAAAGTGTCAGGCACTGACATGAGAAAATACAAATCTGCCCCTTTTTGCCTGAATTAACTAGAGAATTATCTGGGAATTATGAGTTAAGTTTCTATGAAAAAAATAATAATCTTCCCAGTTCTTCTGAATGTACAAGATACCAGTACCTCAGATTCCCGACAGACGCCCTCTTGCAGGCCTTTCAAGGAAGCAAACATGCTCAGACTGTAAATTGGGAGACATTCTGGCCTTTAAGTAACATAGATAGTATTATGTTATTAGTTTGTCAACGTTGCACATAGACACCTTTCTGATCTGCTTCACATTGCAGTGTTTTTTCAGGATCAGCTGAGCGGATATGGCATTATTCACGAATACAAGATGACGCAGCCGAAATGCATTCAGGCCGGCAATGTGGTGACTCAAGAGACAATCAGACAATTGCTGATAATACTGGATCCCCATGGAGTGCAGCTGAGGTGCCCTCTGGCCTGAATGTCATTCATTTAGAAAAAAACAGCACTTCCATAGAGAAGGAAGATGTTACTCAAATAAGCAAAATCGAAGGCCAACAGAACAGCTAGTTGACAAGTTTTTTTTTGTTTTTATTTTACTTTAATTAAAAGGCCTTTTACTTGAGAAAACGCATCCATGTAGCATCTGAATTGATCTGCATTTCTTGTCTACATCTGCTGGTATGGGCCTTAAACACAATGTTGCTCACAAGATTTCCATATATTTTAATTCGCAGTGTTGATCTACTGAAATACTTTTTGGCTGGTTTCAAACTGTGATAGTCTGTTTCTGTTTGATACCGGCCTACACTTTCAGAGTCTTTAGAGAAAGTTTCTTTTTAACTTATTCCAAGGTTTGATCAATGTAACTGCATTTTCGTTAGTTTGGAGCCTGTGTAAAATCTCTAATTGTTGAATATCAAAATGGCTTTTCTTCTACTCCCATGAAACCTCATGAGACCTTCCTGTGCAGCACTTCTAATTTAAAGGTTTTTTTCCCGTGCGAGAGGTTGCCCTGTTTTTGATAATTATGTTTGGGGCGAACTGGGGCCTTGTTAGCACTGATAGATCCCAGGTATGATTAGCGTTATTAGTGTTGAACAATAGTAATTATGTTTTATGGCCCCTTCCCCTGTCTCTGTCTCTAGGTAACCTGCACAAAGCCATATGTGAGGGAGGTAACAGATAAGCTGAATGAGTATGTACATATGAGATGAGGCATGCAGGATAATGAATTAAGTCTCCATGGGGAACAGGAGGAGGAAGATAGAGGGATGGAAAGACAGATAGAGACTCCCTGATGTTTAGACACAACCTGATTAGCTGATACCAATCAGTGTTTCCAATCAGTGTTTCCAACACATTGTTTTCAGATCCAGTTTACAACTTAAACTGCAGTTTAAGGGATTACATTTCCTTTTTGTAATAACGTGACTTCTTTTTTTACGATGTGTACCCATAAATCTAAATCTAAAGTATTCACTATGATCTTTAAACCTAGAGGAAAGAGTCATTTTATTCAAACAAAAGTTTGCATTTAATTTCTTTGGCAGTCTTTCAGGAGAGAAAGGCAAACACCAGGAGATATATCAGAGAGTTTTTCAAACTTACAATATGTTTCATGTTTCTGTTTCGTTAACATGAACTATCAGACTTAAACATGATGTCAACTACAACAATATTATGAGACTAGCCAGTGACTTTGATTTTCATCTGCAATTGTGATTGTTTACCATTAAAGACAATGTGATCCCATGCTACTTCAGGGAATATTTTTTGTCTTGATTTTGAGACCCATAGCAGCAACATTTACTATTTGGTTATGGCACCCCATGAATTTGTATCTTTATATTAACACTGTGTAAAATTACTTAACGTAATATGAAAGAGGACGCTTAAATCAAAACAACCACTTCAAAATATCATGTAAAAAGCGAAGTATTTTTGTGTTGGTTCAGTCTCTCATCATCTAAACTGAAATCTCTAACATGCTCTGATTAGTGTACCGTGTGCTATCTTACCAAATAAACAACTTTTTCCAAATCCACTTCACTGCATGAAGTGAAACAATTATTTAGGTGTGTCTGTGTTTTCAGAAGTGACATTCGTTGAACTCTTGAAACTGAAGTGAGTATTTTGATGCCATGCAGCAATTCCGGCCAAAGTAGAGAAAACATTTCCATGTGGGCCTTGAAAAAAAAAGTATAAAATATCAAAGGTGTTTCAAATATACCGTTTTAAAATCCAATCATATTACTTACCTGTTGCTAATTAATCTAATTATTTGTGGGTTCCACCAGTTAATTTCCTTAAGCATTCACAACTTTTCCAGTCTTTTCTTTTTTTTTTTTTAAATATGAAGCTGGCATCAAATACTAAATGGGCATACCATTTCAAAGTTTCACTATTTGATATGTTAAATTTTGTGCATTTTTAAATTTAATATGGGGATTCAATGTTTAAGAATCATCACATTAGCCTTGTACTTACATCTGAAACAACTTCCCAACTTTTGGGGGGAAATTGGGTTGTAAAATATCTTTCATAACTTTGTCTTTGGAACTCAAACCTGAGAAATGTCTCCCAAAGAATATTCTATTAGAAACCCCCTCCACATATCATCAGAATCTTTGAATATTTGTAATGATTACCACTTGCAGTGAGCAGTAGCCACATACTTTGATCAACGGCTGATGATTGTTATTTGGAGAAAGTTATAATTTCAAACATTATTTTCTGAAATAACAATAAATGTCAATAAAGTGGGCTTATTTAATCTGGAGACCATAGCTGAAACCTGACATATAATTAAGATATCTCCAATAATGCTTTACTGATTTAAAAAAATGATGATGCAGCTCCTCCCATAATATCTGTATCATGATCTTAACTGTGAAAAGTGAAGTGTACTCACTCCCATTGTTTCCTCTTGGCCTGAGGTGTGTTATGTCGCTTGTGTGCCTGATGAGCCAGGATGACATCACGGTGGTCCACCAGTCCCCCCCTCCGTCGGATCAATGGGACAGTGGGGTCAGAGTTGCTGGTCACCAGGGACACGGACCCCCGGCCTGAGCGTAACCCATATCCACCCCCGTTCCCAATAAAGGGCATTTCATTGTACTGCTCCACCCTGACGTCATACACAGTGTGATAGTAGGTGGGGTTGGGGCCCACGCTGCTCCCGCTGATAGGGGGAGGATGGCAGCGTAGCGTCCGGTGGATGCCCTGAGAGGAGGAGCAGGAGGTAGTCTGGGGCCAAACCACCGAGCCGCCATGGTCCTGATACAGCATGGAGCTGGAGATGAAGAAGGGGGGGGGGGGGGGGGGAGCATGGAGGCAGAAAAAGATTCAACAACAGAAATCAATTTCGGAACTCCACCTAAATGCTTTTCATGTTATTTCTCCGTAGCAGAAACGTTTCCAAAATAAAATCACAAGAATTCATCTGGAGTTCAATTGCGTGCTCTATAAAGTAACTCTGAGCTGTCATAATTTATATTCTTCTTTGTTTCTTAAAGTAAAAAATAAGGTTAATACTCAGTTAAGTCTTTAGGGCCAGGGACTTTCTGAAGTCAGGACATCAGGGGCGTAATTATAGCGCCTTGAACTGGCAGTCTGAATTGGGCAATAGGCGAGAATAAAATAGACAATGAATTAGACAATGCTCTAGCGTAGGACACTTGTGGTATAAAAGTTGCTATGGCAACAAACTCTCAGTTGTTTTTTTTGTACTAATAGACACCATGAGAAGTCCGCTATTTTTTATTCACTAGTACCTTTATTTCATATCTTTCTAGCTAAAATTATCATCTTATTTTCAGTTCATGTGAATTACTGCTGAAATTTGCTTATATTAATTATTACTATAGCTTTTTCTTATAACTTAGCATTTGCTAACATGAAGCTGCACTCAAGCTCCACTCTACAACATGTGGCTCTAAAAATAAAGAAGATGGATATTTCCTGAAGTGTAAATCTAAAAGGCATCAATCTGTTGTAAACAAACCAGTGGTTGGCCTCAGTGGTTTTATCAAATCACTACAGACAGTCCATGGTTTTGGCCATTTGGAACAGGGGGGACCACTTACATTAATTTAACATTTGGATCAGATTTTATGGTATTTGAAAATGAACAGACTGGAACTGTGTAGTGTAGATATACTGTCCTTTATCCACACCAAGGCATGGTTATTGCCAAACCAATCTCAAATGAAATGTGATTTGATAGAGTGTACATTAAACCAATAAGTCAGTATTTCATTTAATCAGCTGCAGCCCTCCAGTTACATTCATACGTAAAAGTGAAGTCGTTAACTTATTGTTGCATTAATGGCAGACTTTGTGGTGTGATGAATGGCCTGCCACAGCTCTGTTGCACGTTGCATGAACATGAATTTCTTTGTTGACTAAAGACAGTCAAAATCAGAGGGAGACTGAGAAAGAGAGAGTCATAAAGATTAGTTTGGTCAGGAAGGAATACGTTCAGAAATTTAAAATGGAAAAAAAAAGAAACAGGACGTGGAGGGACTGCTCCGGGGAAAAGGAGAGCAGAGGAGCAATTGAGTGAAGGATTTGGAGAATAAAAAAGGCAGAAAGAGCCAAAGAAAGTCATGAATGATTTACAGGAGGAATCAGAAGAAATACACATTTCGATCATTTGAATACCAATATCATCCAAAGCAAAAGGTGCTTTGTGATAAGGCTGTTCAGTGAGGGGAGAAGCTGAATATTCCAAACACCAAAAACTTTACAAGTTGGCGTTCATGCATGTCATATAGGTTTGCAGTTATTTGAATGTCCTTTTTTTAGAGTCAACTTTTCACTCTTAACTGTTCATTTTGGAGCAAGTGTGAGTCAAAGGGTACAGAGAATGTTTTTTGCCCTTGACACAGAAAAAAAAAAAAAAAAAAAGAGTCTGAAAACGATTTAGACTATAATCCACTTGAAGACGGGGCACATTAATAAACCAGACATTCAAGTGAAAGTGCAGAGGACAAACAACAATGAAAGGTACAGAGAGAGAAGAGTGTGGACATGAAGATAAAGTGGAACTATCTTAATTAAACACCAGAAAAGAGTAACCTTGCATTCTAATTTTTTACTACGAAATTGCCAAAAGGTGCATTACGTGTGCATCTTTATGTGTGTTTGTGCACTGTGTGTGCATGCTTAAACGTTTACGGGAAACAGCATTTTTCTTCTCCGGTTATCTGCTGAGCGTGCATTACACATTATTTCTCCCTGACATGGTGTGAAGCGAAAACTAATTCACAGAGACAGGCACACACACACACACAGATTTACGCTCACTCAATGCAGGTACAATGATGGGACATACTGCTATGGTAAGGACTTTGTCGGTTGATTTAGGGTGTGAGGTGTGTGTGTGTGTGTGTGTGTGTGTGTGTGTGTGTGTGTGTGTGTGTGTGTGTGTGTGTGTGTGTGTGTGTGTGTGTGTATGCCGCAGGGCTTGAATAACACTGGTCTAGTTGTATTAGTCGTAGTGGCAGAGAACACTAACTCAGGACATGAACATAACAGAGCAAGGGCAAAGTACAGAAGAGACACGGACAAAGAGGACTCTCAGAGGAGGGGAGAGATTAAAAAGGGGAAAAGAGAGGTGGACAGACAGATGAAGGGGGAGAAGAGGGTGAGTAGGGTTACAGAGAGTAGATAGAGGACTAGAGGGGAGAAAAAGCGAGACTTTTTGAGAAAATAAAACAATATGCATGCAGCATTTACCCAAGAGCTTGATTGTTGTTATAGGGAAATCACTTTAATAAAAAGTAAAAAGGCATCAGGATCAATGATTAAATGCTGAGAGAGAAATTCTCAAATTTATCCAGACACCTAAAATGCAAATGGCCAAATCCATTCACCCTGACTTTATGTCGGCGTTTTCCTGCCAGCCCGCTGGTAAAAAGACCATTTGAAGTCAGGTTGAGTCGATGAGTGGACGTGGAAAGTAATAGTCTGGAACATTCAAGGAGAGCGAGAGGGTGGAGTGCCGTTGTAATTCACGTTGAGCAGAGTTTCTTGTTACTGCCCACCGCAGTTTTCTACTATTGTGTTTATATTGTGGAAGCGCCTTTATACATGTAGTGATATCAAGCCAGAAACAGTCATCGTGTCTGAAGACTTCTCGAGGGCCTCTTATCCTTGGATTGACAACAGAGAGGACAAAGAGGGAATTACTACAACTGTAAATAGTGTTAATAAACAGTACAGAGCGACAGTGATAGTCCACAACCAAAGCTAATCACATCTTTGGGACTGAGGACCAGATAGCAACTACAATGCATAAGGCATTCATAAAGGTAAGTGTGAAAAACAGACCGTGCTTTCAGATTGGACAAACAGTACAGAGTGAGGAAAGGTTTGATGCATTTCAGAGGCACAATGAGGAAAAAAAAGGGAGAAAACCCTGAAAGTCACAGAAGCAGGATTTTGATTGAAAGGTCACTGAACTGAATCCCTGGGTAGTACTCAGAGAAAATAAATAGCCAGGAAAAGTGGTGGAGTAAAACCTTTTCCTACCCTTTAGGCAGTTCTAAGCAACTACCTGGCCCATCATTTCTCTGAAGTTACTGTGAAAAACACCTTTTCATCAATACAGCGCAGAGTGGGGATTCAGCAGGGAAGTAGCTGACGGGTGAAGTTATTTTACAGGGAGCAAAAGAGGATGTTTAAAATCAAAGTGCATAACAGTGCATTTACAACGAAAAGTGGGCCATATCATCCCATTTATATATTCAAAAGGAACACGTTAATAATAACAAAAAAAAAACTGATACTCAGATATGTTAAACTATTTTAAAAAAGCATTCAAAACCAAAACCTCAAAGAGACAAAACTAATTGACCACCATAAAAAGTCATGTTAATGTCTTTCTGCTAATTGAAACAAAATAATGGAGTACAGTTATTATGGATTCAGTGGATTTCTTTGACAAAAAAGGGTACAAATTCAAGTTAATCACAGTACAAGAGCAACTAAAGACGATTTAAAATGTTGAGTTAACAAAACAGCAAACCGTGAGGACTAACTGGTAACAACAGTGAGGGATGATTGTGGTTTCAAACTTACCCATGGGGCCCTTGACAGACACATAATCTCAGTTATTTTTTCAAAAAAAAGGATGAGTTTATGGTTTATTTATTAGTGAGATATTGAGTTCGCTAGCTTAATATGTTAGCTGATTAGCTTTGTTGACTGATTACATGCAGTCAAGCATCCACAGATTTTAAGGCTCCGATCCTAAAATCTTTATTTATCCCAGAATGGCAATTCAGTTTTTCTGCCTACCAAGTTCCATAATGAATAAAAAAGGGGGGGAAATAAACAAGACAAACACCCTCAACAGCAGCATTCATCCCTCAACAGATACATGGATGTGAATCGGAGCAATAGTACAGGTCGAAGAATTTAAAAACACAACTACAGATGAATAAATAAAGATAAGTAAATAAATGACAGACTGACAGAGAAATAGGGGAAGAGGGGGTATGATAGTGCCACCCTCAGGGCATTAAAGAATATTCATGAGATAACTGAATCATAATCCCTTTGGCTTTCTCAAATGCATGTTTCTTCCAGAAGAAGCTCAAGTCTTCCAGGTGGACTCCAGTGATCTTGCAAAAGACTTAATACACTTCTGTATATGTCACTGTAGAGCTCCTAAGCAACACTATTTCCTCACATTATTACATAATGACATTTCTTTGTGTGGAAACACCGAAACGAGAATGACATTGACATTAAGTCTGACTCTAAGCTGAAGTGTTGAGACCCTTTTTCTGTTACAAAGAAGACAAATCCGAAGCCACATTGATGGTATGAAATGAGGGCTGACACAATAACGCTTCATCGGGATGTGATTAAGTTTAAATTAACGCATTTATCTTGCAAATTGGATTAATGACAAGCTATTTTGTCCATCTTCTGCACACTATAGGCGCTCCTTTTTTGTCCATTTCGGGCCACAATAGATAAGCTGCTGCAGTGTTGCAATAAATCAACAAGGCTTTCAAGTGGCTTATTTAACAAAAACTTGCTGCACCCTGTGTTAAAAGAAATTAAAATATCAAAGAAGTACTTCCAAGTTGGAGCTACCGCCTACGAGCCAAGTATGCGGGTGCAGCTTCTCAGAGTTACGCAAGCGGAGAAACATTTGTGGTGAGCAAATCCCCACAGACCTGTGGATGAAACTAAAACCAAGAAACTAACTGCAGCACTTTGTAACTTGGTGACAGCTTACTGCAGGTCTGTCAACTTTGTGGAAGACGCTAAGGGAGGTCCACAGGTTGCCATGTTGTTATTAGTTATAAGCCTTACCGTCGCAGGGAGTAATACTTTAATGCATACAGGACCTTTATGCACTAAACTGGAACTCCTGAGAAGTAAAAGTGCTGTTGCAATAATCGGGCATCATTGGACGTCAGCGAGTTATTTCATACTTCTTAATATGTAAGAAAAAAAAAACACTTTATTTCACAAAATGAGGACTTTGAAGCCTTCTCATACCTTCTTGTTCTGCTTTCAGAACACACTGGTGTAGCACTTATTGAACTAATAAAAACCCTAAATCAAGACCCATCCTAAGAATTACATTACATTGTTAATGTGGGGGAAAAAAAGGTTTTGAAATGCTAAATACTGGGATTTCTGACTGGAAAAAGTGAACAAAACAAAAAGAACCTGATGATACAGGGAAGGGTTACAGGAATGGATGCTGTCATGATGCATGAGAAGCACTATTCCATTGTGTTTGCTATCTGCTCTGGTTTTCAATGTAGCTGAGTCAGCTAATACTTCTAAACCAGGTGCTGAACCTATACCTCCTCTCCTGCCGCCCTGTGTGATTGACTAGAGTTACTGCTGACGGCACAGTCATGTTTATTTGATCGGTGGAAATCTAAAGTATTAAAATGTGTACTAAAATTTTTAAAAAATTTAAAAGACTCAGAGTGTTCCAACAGTTTTATGTGGGGTTGCTGCGGAAGGTGCGCTCGCCTGAACTATTCTGTGACAGAGCAGAGGGTATATGAATATGAGTTTTGTAGTTCAGTCATTTTGAGTTGCTCTGTGCACACAGTGAAAAATTACACCAGAGCAGCATGAAAAGAGGTGGACTTAACCTTTCTACTTGACATCCTAACTCAGCTCGTGGTGTCTGATTGCCCTGACCTCTTTCTGCCTGTTAACCCCCCCGAAACACTCTGACCTCTCAGGTCAGAGGTTTCTGACTACTGCATCCATCACAGAGCAGGTGTATGCTAACATGCCACACTGTTCTGTCCTTTGACATTGGTTACAAAATGAAGCTGACCAGTGCCTTTAAACTTCTCAAATAATTGTCAGAATTTTTCACTTTAACACAGATGGAGTTCAATATTTTGAATTACTGAGATGAAGCACTAATCATAAGAATTACTTCTGTGTAGGTCACTGGTGGACACAACCATGTATTTACAGGATCGATCACAATGTAGGCTACAACATGCTCTAACATCCTGGATGGTCCAAATCTATCCAACAGAAGCATCTCCCTGTTGGTTGTACTTATTTAAACTGTATCCTCTGTATAAACAAACAATATCAATTGAACTAAATTACCAATATGCTGTAAGTATTTTAAACCACTGACCGTGAATATAAAATCATAGTGCCTCTTTCATCATTCCAATTTCCAATAATTTCCAAACAGAGCATTGGCTCGCTCACTTGCCTCAATGCTAAGTAGCTTTAGCCTAGCTGACTCCTTCCATTTCAGATGCAGAATCCAATCTATTGCTTATTTTATCTCACTTCAGATTGAAATTTCACCACTTTCTATTTTGATGCTCCATCCCTGTTCTCAATACGACCTCTCATATTGCCCTTTTTCCCCTTATCCCCAGTTGGTTTTTGAAACACAAGAAAACTATTAGGAACCAACAAAAATATATTTTGGACCTGCAAAAATGTGCCTCTATCAAGCTGATATTCGTTAAAGTTAAACAAAGTTACAAGAGCTAAACAACTTTATCAAACAGTGAATGCTATACTGGAAAATGGCATTCTGTAGTAAGAAGTGAGCCAAATGAAATTATTTCAGAAGCACGACTCTGGATTCTTGCCATCGTTGTTGTTCTTTTGATCCTAAAGCTTCTATAGAGTTGTATAAGTCAGCTTTAAGATTAATTTTATTTCCTGTATCATCACACCTAACATACAGTTTACACACACTTGAAATAGCCTCCTAATAGTGTTTCAATATAACATCTGTATTTGAGCCTCAGCAGGAGGGTAGATTATGTAATTCAGGCCACAAAATGCACATCTCATGTCTGCTGAAACATCCTTGGTGGGAACATTGAGGACTCCAGAGGTAAATGAAGTGTGAGAGTGTCTTTCCTGGATCATTGAACTGTGAAAAGAACACTGCCCATTTATAGTGTGTGTGTTTATGTGTATGTTACTTGCCTAAAGGTGAAGTACTTAAAAAGACCATGAGGAAGACCAACAAACTGCCCACCACAAACAGCCAAATCCAGAGGTCGGACCCTGTGATGTGACAACCCATTTTTGAAGCAAGTACATGATAGCAGGTTGTAAGATAACCTCACCACAGTGCTGCTTAAAAAACAACAGCAGTATCCAATTAGCAAATGGAGATCAAGCGGTTTTGGCTTTGGGAAACTTATTTAAATGGTATACTGTCTCAGTGAGTCACCGCACTAGCTGGGGACATGAATAAAATCAGCTGGCACCATGCTGAGAACCATTATTCAGAGAGAGTTAGTCAAAATTATGGAGCAGCAGAGGAGACAGAGATATTACTGGAGGTTATAAATCTGAGTCACAGATGGACACACAGAGACAGACAGCCATGACGAAGACAGACGAACTAGATGTTATGGCAAGGAATCTCTTTTTACCAAAAACACAGACAGACACATAACTTCTCTCGGCATCATTGCTCTTCTGAACCCTGCCAGGGTTTCACAGTGGACATATTTACCTTTGGTTTCGCCTAAGGGTGCAAGGACACACCAACTGACTCACTCCTGCTTTCATTCAAACTATGCTGCAGAAAAGCCAGAACACAGGATGTTGTTCACTCGGCCGTGCCTGCTACATCCATGACAACCACTTTTCATTTACGTCATAGACTGAGAGGGAGGACCAACATGCATCACAGGGAGTCTGGAGTAAACAGAGGAGGACAGTTAAGGTTTAAAGGCAAAACATAATTAAATCCAAATCAAGAGCAGTGATGGAAGGTATTTTCCAATAATCAATTTTGGTAAAGGTAGAAACACTACAGTGTAAAAGTCCTTTGTTGGAAGACACTTAAATTAAGAAATAAAGGTAGCTTAAAGTTGAATATGAAATTTAACACTATACTCAAATGTTGGACGTAGTATTCAACATACACAATTTTTTTCTTGTATAAAAAGTGTTGGCTAATTATTGATTTATGCATCTTTTATTAATCTTGACTGTTATTATTACAGTTTATACCAATAATATCAGCTTTTATTATTTATCATTGTATTAACTGAGAAATTTGAACCGTGGGATATAAAATTCTATTTTCCAAAACCTAACCAAAGAATTTGACTATTTCAATTTTAAACTTTACTTTTTACTTTATTTTATATAAAGCTAAATCTTCACTACATTACAGATATCCTTGATCCACTTTTAGGTATTTGCCCATGGTTTGTCCCCCTTCCTACGGGGACTTAGGAAAGGTGCGTGCAAAAATTATACGGACAGTGTCTCTGTCTGTATTGGGGTTTTTTTCCACGTTCTGTCTACTTTAGTTCAGAGTCTAGTACAAAGAACCTAAGAGTCCTGCCTGTGGTGTACAGGTATTGCATACTAGCTCAGGCTATGAATGTTGTCTTTTGTGGTATCAGCTTACATGCAACCTTCCTGTCCAAAACGCATTTGGTTAATTGGCTGATTCAGGTGAGCTTAGAAGTGAATGTCACCGATGTGTGCAGGCCTGTGGCTGAGGTGTTCCCAGGCTGCTGAGCTGGGAAGTTTCTGCTTTCTGGTCTTTAAATCCAAGTGTTCCTTAAAGAGGAACATACTTTGACTATTATGAAACAGTTCAGATTTGAAAAGGAGGCTTTGAAAATAGGCAGAGTAGCTACACAAGAACCCTGCTAACTTCAAGAGGATCTGCCGTTTGCTGATGGCCTGCATGAGATGAAAGGGATATTAATGGAATTATGTAGTTTGAGCAGTTAAGACTCAGGCTTGCTAACTGTTTTTTTGCTCATGCATCCCTTCCCTGAAATTTTGCACAGTGGCCAAGGACACCAGTTTGAGGTGTACGTAAATTCAGAGCCTCTGCCAATTCCTACAGATAAAGATGACACACCATTGCTTACATCCTTCGATAGGATTATATAATAACTATGCCAAGCACGCTGAGTGTGGAGCACAAGTTCCAGCTGTTGGGAACAATCTTTGCCAAGGTATGTGTCATCCAGGGTGTAGAGGCTTCAGTAAGCCTACTCCAGGCATTCAACTCTGCTCAGGAAAGACATAGTGCATAAAGGTGAAGATGTTCACAATGACCTTTTTGGACAAAGTGGACTCAGGATTTGGGAGTTTTTACACCATTAGTGACAAGAATGACTATTTTAATATTCAAGTGTCCTTTGTTCAAGCAGTGTTATATGCTATTGCTTCTCTTGAACATGAGCTCCTGGATTTCCTGTCATTCAGGCATTGACATTTTCCAGACTGTCCTTTTCACATACCCCATAACGAGGGAAATTGCCATTTTACAAGAAGCTTTGCCGACTAAACTAAGTATGGTTTGGTTGAGGGGGGATAACTGGTTCAAGTGTTAAGATGTTTTTTCCGGTCAATATAACTACAACATGTAGAAAGGAAATTTCCATCAAAAAACACAAAAACAGAGAATATTGGCATTTGGTAAATAAAGCAGATAAACTCCCTCAACTTAAATGATGTAGTCCCTCTGCTCACTCTCAGTGAATTTTCCAGGTTATTAACTGCTGCGATCACCCATGAGCTCACCCTGGCTTTACACAGACTTCTCACTAGGGAGCTGGAAGGAAAAAGTCTGCAGAGTCAGTTGATTCCTCCGAAAAGGTGAGGAATTTTAGAGTTCCACTGCATGTGTGAAAGTGGCCTGACTGTTGAGACTATTCTTAAAGGTATTTTGCTAGGACTTGTAAGAGAAATGTAATAAGTGGTTGGTGATTAAACCTCTCAGGTTGGCAGTGGCTTCAGATATATTTCTAGTTAGAAATAGTTACCAAAAAAAAATCCTGACTCATTAATCCCCAGAACTTTGGCTTCTACATAGCAATAACAAACAAACAGACAAATGTGTAAAAAAAATAATGCAGAG
This sequence comes from Labrus bergylta, assembly GCF_963930695.1. Taxonomy (NCBI): domain Eukaryota; kingdom Metazoa; phylum Chordata; class Actinopteri; order Labriformes; family Labridae; genus Labrus; species Labrus bergylta. The sequence continues at coordinate 16,795,557 of NC_089195.1, read as the reverse complement.
TTACTAAAAGCTAACAATCAGCCCGGGAGAGATTGAATCGCACTTGTATGGATGGACAATTGGTGTTCAAGGCCGAAACTGGAGCACCGATTACAATCCCAGGAATACCTGAAATTCCCTCCAATTTATAGAGATGAATTAAGATCCTCCTTCCTCTGTGAATAATGCAGTTTGTGCAACATAGGAAGATTTGATTGTGCAGTTGTTTTGGCCTTAATGAAGGTCAGTCCTACACAAAGTAAGAATCACACCAGCTTGGCTTTTACCCCAAGTAAACGAGCCATGTAGCTCTTTTTTGGTAAACCAGACTCTACTTATCCCACATGAAACTACATTGGCACCTTCTTAAAACTGAATGTATTTGTAAAGGGGATAACCTAACATCTATTTCATTTAACACACTTTCAAACATTATTTTACATATTTTACATGGCTACTCACCTGTTTTCTGGTCCACATGCAAAAGAGTGTGACCAGGGTTTCAATTGTCTTTATACTTCCTGGTTCTACCATGTCTGAGAAGAGAGGGAGCTTGGCATGTCTTCAGTTTGTCATGTTTCATGTTTAAGTAAAGCTGCTTGATCTACGGATGTTTTATTTACTCATTATTTAATTAGGACTTCTGGACATTTATACATATATATTTTTTTGTTTTTTATGTCTTATTATATGTAGTTAGAACAAAGAAAACTCCCCCACTGGTGGTTCAGTCCTCTTAAATGGAATACCAATAAGATTGGTGGGAGTTGTTTTTGGGAGATGAGAAAAGGTGGGGTTGAAATAATGAGTCTTAAAAATGTGTTGAATAATGAGGAAGGAAAACATAAAGCCTTGTTTATATTTTTAAACGAAACTGGACTAGTTAAGATCATTTAATTTACTTTTGTTTGTTGTTGTTGTAATTTTTTGGGTGTACATTTTTATTTATTAATTATTATTTTTTATTTTTTGTATTTTTTTTGAGTCATAGGTATTCTGGCCCACACTCCAGCATAGTAGGTGGCAGTAATACACCTTTAAAACTAGGTTCCAACCGCCAATAAAAAAAGAAGAAGAAGCAGTTGTTTGTGTGTGTCAGGGTGCGTTCGAATTGTCCCTCCTATCTCCTTTCACTATCCACTTTACCTTAACCCCAGAAGCATTTAAGTGGCGGCCATGATAAGAGCCGTTCGAATTCTCTAAAAGTTAAGGAAAGGTGGGTCAATGCTTCCTTTATAACCTCCTTTGGCATAGGATACACTGGACCATCCTTTACGAAAGGAGATGAGATATGCCGCCTCACAATTCCTTGTGGCAGCAACATTTAAAGTGAGTCACGCATCCGACTGTTCACGGAAATGAACGATGATCGTAAAGTGACACAGATCATGTAAGGGTTTAAAGATAAGACACATTTTAGATCCAGATGATGTTTTATTCAACATATTTCATTCACTTAAGAATGCTGTGCAGTTGTACATTTGTATGCTTAAAATATTATGTGTAGGCTATATTTTGCAGAAATGTAACAATTAATTTCATACAATGTTTTTTTATGTTGATTTATGAGTGGACAGGAAGGTGATGGTTTCACTTTTGTAGGCTACTTAATGAGAAGGTGCTTGAGTACACTCTATACTTTGACAAATATAATAAACATATATGTAACAGAAGCTTAATTAAAGCAGCTTTATTGTATGAAACCTAATAACAACTCTCATTTACTTCAATCCATAAAAGGTGCATGTGACTCTGAACTTTATAACACCCCTGTGTATAAAGGCTTTTACTTAACTGTAATGTCGTACAAACTTTACTTTTTAATTTGAATTGAATTATTTTTCTATTCTAGGATGTGTATAACAAAAGACAAAAGTATTGTTTTAAGAAAATTTGCTTTTAAGATAATGCTGAACATGAAACATTTACAACTAAGATTTATTTTTGGCTTTTTTTTATACCTTTATTGGAGAGATAGGACAGTGAATAGAGTTGCAAATCAGGGAGAGAGAGAGTGGGGAACAACCTGCAGGAAAGGGGCCACAGGTCAGACCCGAACCCAGGCCGCCCGCCTGGAGAACCACAGTCTCCACATTTCCACTATTCAAATGAAGAAATTATAAACATGGGATTAAAACCAGTCCATCTAAATGTTTCACTGACAAACAGCTTTATATGTCACAAGTCAGAAGATGTTTGCAGATCCAAAATATGCACTGATGCCACTTAAGACGAATGAAGAGACGATATTTGTTAAACTATTAATTTGAGCATCGCTTATCTAATTTCAAAGGCCAACATGTCAGTGTTTGGTTCTCCTGCACAATATCCGCTCTCATTCAGTCTATTTGTTTTCTTCATTCTCTCAGGCCAATAAGAATCTATAAAGTCAAGTAGCTGACAAACAGTGAGATGGATTAATGGAAAAAAGAAGGAGGGATGGAAAAACACAGGTCTGAGAGAGCGAGGGTCAGAAGAGTGATGACCCGAAAACAAAAGGTAAGAGTGCAGGTGTGAGAGCGTATTTAAGTCAAAAAGAATACAAACACGCAATCACACATCTGACAGAACAACTCAAAATCTTTCTGGAGCAATGATTCTGAGGGGGTGGAAGCAGGAGGAAATCTGCTCGCCTTAAAGATTCAATAGATCCCATGATGTTACATTGATGTCAGGTTTGGGCCAAACAAGTGAAGCAACAGAGAGTTTTGGGAATATTTTTGGCAGAGAGCTACAGCAGTACAGTCGAGAGACCTTAACATAGAGAATTTATATAACTCACTCATCCAATAGCACATTCAACACTCTGCCACTCTGCTGAACATTTACAAAAATAACCTAAGAAAGAAAAACCTGAATGTCTATCATGAGCTTCACATATTCAGAGAGAGATATGGAGGGATCTATAAGGGCCTTGTATTCTTCAGCAAGGAGAGCTGTTTGTGATAAGTTGGAGTGCATTGTGCTGGCCTGACCCCACCTTGTAGCTCTTACATCCAAATACATGTATTTAATTTTAGCTGAAGGTACAAAACCAACAACTCTTCAAGCATGTTCACTGAGTTTTCACACAAGCTTCCCTTTTTGTTCTATTAATCCAAAGTTTAAGTCTACTGGAAAGCAATACATCATTTTTTAGCAAACTATCTCCTCTAGCTGCATCTGAAGGGAGGAGAAGACTTATAGTCTGCAATCTGATTTTTTTTTTTTTTTATGTCTGAAGTCATTTTGGTTTTGGATTGATGTGAAGTTTTGGTGACTTGGTAGGAACATCATGCTTTAGGCAAAATGAAGTTTTGCCTGTCAAAACTATAGATTGTATGAAACATGGATGTAGGCTTAGTGATGTCACCCATTGATGTCTTGAAGCCAAAGACGCAGTTGCCATATTAGAAATGCTATTTCCGCCTAACCTTCAATCAATCAAGTAACAGGTAAGAGTTGAGTTTAGGCCTTAAGCCTCCTGGCAAACAGCTACAATGTTTATAACTGTCAGTCAAATAAGCCACGCCCCTAATTATGCAGGTGTATGTATACATAAGTCTTTGACTTAATATGATTAAGTCATAGCCAAATTCATAGCCTGAGTTATAACCCCCCTCCCCCCAGCCAGTTCTACCAATAAAGTCATGAGCTAGTAGGCTAAATTGATTTCTTTGAACCACACTGTAAACATGTTTATTTCTAACTTAAAAACTATAACTTTGACACGGGTGTTAATGGGGCTTCCTGGGCTTTTTCAGCCAGCCTCAAGTGTTTTCAAGTGGTTTCTTGCACTACTGTATCGGCTAAATTTGATTGGCTGAGACACAGTACTGTTTTAATGAGGCCGCTAAAATGCTCTTACTGTCATTTCAAGACACACAAGAAAAAGGTTTACATTTGGGGTTTTTTCAAGGCTAAAGTTTCACTTTTAGAAAATAACATGAAAATGTGTCAAACAAACATGTATAATGCCAAACAGTTACTCAAAATGACAGATTCAGAGATTTGCTATGCAACATTTCCCCAAGGTTTAGAGAAACATTTGACTGTGAACTGTTTTTGTTTTGAGTCAGGAATCATTACTTTTTATAGTTCCACTTCTTTGGTCCCTATCAACATTTCATCCTAAAGTAGCAGCCAGAGGTTTTCATTTAATTAGTATTTGACTTCTATAAAAGCACACTTTTTTTGGTCTATTGAAACATCACTGTCAGGATGTATCTCTGCCCTTATATTTGCAGTCCACATTTTGGTACTTTCTGCAACGACTTCAAGCAACGACTGTATATAAACTTTAAAAGGTAGAAGTAACTTAATTTCTGTTAATTCACTGAACATGGCACCAATAAGGAAAGCAAAGGTCTCTGTAGTGTACAGCAAATAACCTGCTGCTGCGTCTCTGTAGGTCCTTTATCTATAGTAACAGAGCAAAGACAAACAGAGATCTTATTACACTGAGATGAAGATGCTCCAAGACCCGGAGGCTTCGTTTCTGTTTGTGTGAGTCTTGTCAGTCAGTCAGATGTCCAGTCACAAGTCAAATGACCTCCTTTCAAATCACGACTTATTGGAGGCATGGTCATGACTTCCTCTGAACCACTGCAGCTGTATTGTTGTATTTTTATTTTTTTTAATATCTTTATTTTAATGTTCTGCCATTCAGAAAATACACCAATTGAAAGATGTAAAACATCTTCACCAGAAGGGCCATCAAATGTGCAATATGACCAAATTTTTCTGGATTTCTGAACCTTTTACTGTCTAACATTAGTTTGCTTATGTACTTATGGTAAGAGCTGCCAATCATTATAGGCATTGATAAGATATGGAAGATAAAATTCAGATATAGAAAGATCACAAATCTTTTAACACATTTTATTCAACCTTCAAGGTCCTGTGAGGTACTTTCAGGTTGTGTTGATTTTGGTGCACCCTGTAGATCAAGCAGGACGATCTTCTCTTTTTGATGTTGTCCTGTACATGTGTAGGTAGTGTTTTCTGACAAGAAAAATAAAAAAATCCTCATTTATATTAGGTGTCTTACATGCAACTCACTCCATTAGTTTTGGAAATATTTAACAAAGGCCTTTTTTGCAGGGTGTCTTGTCTGACACCTATGGCAGGGCTGACGAATATAAAAGCACTACATAGAATTAAACTACAGTTTGTCTGATCCTTTTTTTGTGGGTCATAAGGAGGCATCAGCATTCAAAATGTTAAATTTGTAATGAGCAATGTATACATTGCTGTGACTATTCATATTGAAAATATAAAATTACCCTATTAATGAATTGGGTAATTACCAAAAAACAAAATTAGCCTGTAATAACTGATTATTTGGTCACAATTACAGAATACCAAATGAATCCTTATTTTTTGTGGAAAAAAAAAAAATGTATTGATTAGTTTGAGGTTTTTCCATAAACCATCCACAGTGCCTACAATAGGCTACATCCTCACGCCTTACCTGTCTGTCAGGTGCTCTGCTGCACAGCGGGTACTAAGCCTGCGGGCACCTGGGACTCCAGACCCGCCCACCGGCTTTCAGGCTGCCCCGACCTGCTCACCTGGGCGGTGTCGGCTAGAAACCAGTCAGCGGTTATGGGATGAATGGGCGCCCGGAGAGGGAACAGTAACGTATCCACCACCGGAGGGGAGGAAAACTCCATGTTCACACCCAGAACATCCCGAATAAAGTGAGGTCCGCCGGTCAATGAATGTCAACGTGACGTCAGCTGAGAGTATCCGAAAATATTTGGGAACACCGAGATGTAAACTGAGAAACGGGGAGAAAAGGTATGCTCCGATCCAAGGACGTTTGGCACTGTGAGCTGAATGTTCCCCACTCTTCATTGAACCTGCTCGCTCGCTCTCTCTCTTTCTCACTCTCCTTATCAGACTCTCTATGAGCTCCCTCCCTCTCTTTTTCTCCCTCTTTAAGTCTCCCTTTCCTCCCTCCGCTCTCTCTGAAAGTGTCACCCTCACAATTCTGCTTTCTGAATGGTCTGGCATGATTTGCACTTTTTTGATTGCTTCTTAGTTCTACTTAGCTTAATAAAACCCTACATATCATAAACTGTCCTCCTACTGCTATTTCTGTCTATGGATAGAACAGTGTGCATCTACGATCATTGCATTGAACAACAGTATATGCTGTACATCTCCTTCAAAACATTTTACACACTCACGATCCCACATGCAACATCACATGCATAACCTCAGATCCAAGCAGGTTATTAATGCAAAAGGTATGACAAAAACAGTAACAAAAGAAGGGCATTTCCAAAGTTACTGGTTCACGTGCAAAATGTTGTTTCATCTCATACAAATTTACAAACATTATTTTTCATAGCTGTCCATTCAGTGTTGATGTAACTGCCATATGCTTGTTTCTGTAATTTTTTTTATTTTTTATCCAAACAAGGACATTTCTCCAGAAATTTAGTCGAAAATTTAAGCTGGGAGTTTACCCCAGTCTGACAGGAGGACGGGGGTTCTTAGGAGGCAGGACATGAGGTAAAAAGAACGACGCAAAAATGGCAGACTAAGCAAAAGGGTCAGACCCTACGAGGACAATTTTTACCTTTACATTTTCAATGCGCTGTTCATCGTATGCACAGTATCGGCGAGAGAGCAAAGAAGAACATGCTGGCAAACAATAAAGAAGTTACTTCGTCCTATTGTCATCACTCCTGCCCGTTCACTCCCTTGCTTTGAATTTTCTTGAATATTTACTAATACATTCTCACATTAGCTACCCTTTACTTGACACAGAAAATTTAGGGGGCTAGATGAAAAATTCCAGGTTAAGCTGTGTTTACACATGCAGTTCACCCCGAAAAATTTCAGGGGGTTTTGTGTGTATGTGAATTAAAGAATCATATGCAAATCACAACGGATTCGCAAGTAAATTTCCCAAGTTGTATTTTTTAGGCAACTTTATAAATCATATTGCTGCTGAGTATTGTCAAAAAATCTCTCTCTCTCACACACACACACAAACACACACACACATACACGCACACACACAAGTAGAGACAAGGGAGGAGGCGAAACGGGACAAGCTGTGTGTGACGAGAGAGAGATGCATGTTTGTGTGTGGATCATAGAAATTGAAGGGAAGCAAGGTGAGCAGATAAAGCTCGTCTATGAACAAACCCAAAAATAAGAAGCAAAGTGAAGCACCATTTAAAAGTTAATATAAAGTTCAATATTTTTTTAATTTTGACGACACCTGTAAATATTTTAAATAGTTTTGTACTGTAGGCTTATGCACTGTAAATGGTCAGAGGCTGCTATGTAGTGACACCATCAAAAATAATCCATTCATACGCATTCATACATCGCCGACGAAGCAGCAGGAGCAATTCGGGGTTAAGTGTCTTGCCCAAGGACACATCGCACATGTGCCGGAGCTGGGGATCGAACCCCTTCCTGTTGAGGGACGACGACTCTACCAACTGAGCCACAGCCGCCCCGTCAAGTCTGTGCATGCATAAGAAGGACTGAAATAAAATAAAAACATCCTGCTGACTGTTAATAATCAATCATATGGTTCACTCTTAATCTTTTACGTGGAAATCATAGTCAAACACATCTGGACTGCATGCCATCATAAAATCTTCTTCTGTGGCAGGGATGACAAGCATTAAATTACAAATCAAACAAAGAAATAATATTCTTCCAAAATAGAGGTAATAGATGTAGCCTATTTTAAAAAATCATCTTTATTTCCTATGTTTACTGTATCATTAGTGTAAATAAAAGTAGAATATGTAGAGGAATAAAAACCACAGCAGAAAATCAGAAAATAAACTTGGCTATTAGCAGTTAACAGTAGAAAGTATCGTAGTTAAGATTTCTCCTTGTCTCTCAATTTAATGCCGCTTTCTCTCTCTCTCTCTCTCTCTCTCTCTCTCTCTCTCTGGTGTTACCTGTCTGTTCACAGGAATCTGTATTAAAGAGAGAAAAAGATTAAGCTGCGAAAAGAGAAATATTGAGATCATTTTCAAAGATATAGTCTAAAGCAGCAGGACCAATGTCACAGGGGTCTGACTTTGATTTCGTCTTTCTTTTTTGTTTTAATTCAACATCAAGGTGTGATGCAGCTTGAACTTGCCTCAAATTACCTGTGAGCTGGTGTGCACACTTCCATTTGCATGCATGCATGTGTTGGCATTTCTGTATGACTCCTCCTAAGTCATTGTGTATTGTGTTGTAAACCAAAAGTGTGTGCGTGTGTGTGCGTGTGTGCGTGTGTGTGTGTGTGTGTGTGTGTGTGTGTGTGTGCGTGTGCGTGCGTGCGTGAGAAGGATCCCCAACACAGCATCTTTCCACCAACAGTGCCGTTGTTCACATCCAATAACACCTTGCACCTGAAAATGAAAGCCTTTGGCTGAACATACACTCTCTCTACCTCTCACACACTCACTCACACAGGGTATTGAAATATTGCAGAGGTTCAGTTTAACCTCATTTGAGGACACAGAAAGCGTCCCTGCTGTTTTCCTGCAGGGACTCAATGGAGTTCAGTAAATATGCACAAAAAAAAAAAAAAAAAACGTCCCCACACACGGCACAAGTACACACAAACTCACAAATAACAGAGGCTGCAGTGTGAAGGCCACGCTGCACATCCAATCTAATACAGTGAACACTCACAATTTAAACAGGCGGGGTTGGACATGGCCGTAAGGTTAAACTAGCATTTAAGGTATAAAAGGTTACTGGTTCAAATCCCTGAACCTGAGCTGACCTGGCTGATGATGTAGATTTGAAGGAGCCCTTTTCTAACCCTAGCTGTGAGAGTGCATTTGAAGACTGATTGCTTCACAGCAGCGGCCGAAAAATGTGTCCTACTTTTCCTGTGCCATGAAGAATTCATCTGGTGCATCCTTATTAGACAAACATATCCCTTAATTAGTTACCCACCAATTCAAACAATACAAGAGTTTCAAGCGGCTAATAATGATACACATGCTAAAAGAAAAATGAAAGGGGCCTTAAAACTGAACTCTTTTATAGGTGAAGACACGGTGACAAAGGTTATGTTATGTTCAGGGCCATTATTGGTTTGTGAGGCGTGGCCGGTTGCAGTCAGATCAGTCACACCTCCTTACTATACATTACTCTTATCCTTCATAAAATCAAAACAGATGAGTTATAAAAAAAAAAAAAAAAAGGTCACCCCCCCGACGCAAGCTATCCCGACCAAAATCGTTTTTTGTACCAGGATGTTTTCTTTTTGTCTGCATTCAAAATGGACATTGTAATATGGGGTGGGCACTCGATGAACTGCAGTTTTTTTTTTTGCCCTCACGCATTGGCTTTATTTTCCGCTGTGGAGCTGCCGTTTGGCTGCTACGAAGTCAGATGCCAAAATCATTACCAGGGCAGGTGACCTGTTCAAGGACGCCACAGCAAGACCCTGGAGTCCTCCTGGAAGCTCGCCAACTATACCATTGTAAACTCTGTACTGATTGGTCTGTACTGGACTTAAACCAGTGTCTCTTATTGTGTAAGTCCCAACAGTCTAAAGAACAGCTGTCCTTAAACAAAGATGGTAAAACACATAAAACACAGCAGATTTCACTCACTTCAGCTGGATAACTGCTCCATATTGAATCTGAATGTCTGACACGTTCAGAGTTTTAATAAAATGTTTACTGTCACTGAAACGTACTCCTGCACGTAAGATCTATCTTCATACTTTTAATGATAGTATTAAAAGATTATATTAATATGATTTATAGAAGTTTACAGAATCTTAAATTCAAGACTTGCATGAAATAGTTGTTCATAATGATAACAGTCTTTGAGGGTCAGACTCAAGCAAGAAGCACAAAAGCAGTTTTTCAAAGCCAATCCCAACTTCCCCGTCTCCTCAGCTCCTACACATGTATTAATGTCTTTTATGGCCAGCTTGGAAGGCAAAAAGAAGCCTGGTTTAATAAAAAGAGAGACAGTATTCCAAGTATTCAGAAGAGGAAAACAACTAGTCTAAATTAAAAACAAATAGTGTTTATGTCAAGTCTAATTTCACTTTTTGGTTTTCACAAGACAATCACTTATTGGTATTAAACTAACCATCCAAGTCAAAAACAATGGATCTCAATAACTTATAAAAGCAAAGACACATTCAAAAGAACAGTTACATGATATTGATAGTACCAGTTTAGCTTGTCCACCTGACCGTCAAGGAGGAAACCAAGTGGAGAACACAGATACTTGCCTTGTATTATTTCTTTATACGATTCATTATGAACTCACTCATTTGTAAAACCACTGTGCCCTCTAGTGTCACAGAGTGAGAAGGAGGCCTGTTTCCCATCACTCTCTGTACACTAAGAGCCAGCAGAGCAGAATATGGAGATTCAATTTAATTAAAAAATCGCCTCCAGCACGTCAACCACTGAACTTCACATCTACATTCAACAAACTGTGACAGTTTGTAATATCCAAATTACGCAGCCCACTGATCAATTCACACGATATCTGCTGACTAGGACAAATTCAATATCCTCTCCTCAGATAGCAATCAACAACAAATGCTGCATTATAACCGGGGCAACTTGGATTAGAAACAACAACAATGGGAAGGAAAAAAGGAGTGAGTAAGCAGTGTGAGTCAGTACAAAATCAGGAGAAAATCCAGAGCAGTTTGCTGAAAATGTGGCTTCAGAGTGCAGAGTAGCAGCTCTGTGTGTCTGCAGCAGAGCAGGGCCGGAGGGGACGTGAGTTATACATGTCACTAAATCAGTGTCACATGCAGCTGACTCCCCAGCTTCTTGTCTGTCATCAGCACTCACACCAGTAGTTAATGCTGTGTGTGTCTGCGTGTGTGGTGGAGGAGAAAGAGCAGATGAGTGGCCGGAGGGGGATAGACCTTCTGTGTATGTGTACTAACGGCTCCTGAACAGAGGATAAGGTCGACTGCTATATATATAAGTGAATCACATAAAACCTGAGTTTACACATCTCACAGATGTTCTGAGTTTTACTGATTCTTCTTCAGGTCTATGTGGATGACGTGAGCTAATATTTCTTTTATATCTGCTATTCAGGAGTACAACTATCTCTTTTAAAAGTCATTACTATTATTGGGTGAGATAAGCCGTGCTGCATTCACATTATAAATAAAAGGTAGGCAAAGATTAGTCTTAAGTGTTTTTGCACATTCTGACAGATGAAGATAGAGACAATCTTGCTGATTACTTAAATTGAGCATTGTAAATCCCACACTGAATGTATGGAAGGTATAAGGTAAATGTATTTGAATTTTATACTCAGAATTCTGACATTATGATTTCTACTTTAACCTCAGAAATCTGACTGTTTTCCTCCTCAGAAGTCCAACTTGAAACTCAGGATTTAAACTTGAAATTCCAGGTTCTGACTTCGTTCTCAAAAATCTTTCAAATTTAACAATGTTAAACATGTTCCTCTTAGAAATCTTGAGGCTTTATTCGTAGATATCTGGATTTATTTCCTGATCATATTTATTCCCAAATTCAAGAAATACAAGGACCTGAAAACACTCCTCTTCAAAAGAGCCTTTTCCTTAAAACCTTTTCCCTAAAACCACTGCTTTTATTTATTGAAATATAAAAGGGTAAAACAACTAAAGTTTAATTATTGTCATTATGTAACACCATCTGCTTTGTTTTTGCCTTTCTCTCTTGTTCATTTTTACTACGTATCGTAGACTCCCAGGGCAGCAATTCCAAAACTTCATAAATGATGCTTGTGTAATGAACAAAATTAAATAAAATGGGAACTGAATGAGATTTGACTTGAAAAAGCATCAGTTTGTGCTTTTAAGACTGAAGCTTACCCAGGTTGATGTAAACAGTATTTTCAAGGTAACAACTTTAAGAATGTAAGTTTAAATGTCAGGTGTCAATATTTTCTTCTGTAAAAAAAAGGAGAAAAAAAAAACAGTTTAAAATTGTATAACTTTATTTACGTTCTCCTTCAACCGAGCAGCAAAACACGTTTCCATCAACAAAGCAACATAGAAAAGGTTAAAAAAGGGAAAACACGATAGTGCAGTCTAAGAACATTCGATCTCTTTGTCTTGCCGTTGTGTTCTCCTTACTGTCCGTCTTTTAATCTGCTTCTGTGTCTCTGTTTTTCCTCCATGATGGTCGGGGGGAGCCTATCAGTTGTTTCGTCATCGGATCTAACGTCCGCAAATTTACTTCCTTGCTGTTCTGTGATTGGCCCTTGGTTACCATGGCGGCGACATTGGCTGTGGGTTCTGGAGGTAGGACATCACGACTGCTGAGATGGAGAGCCTGCAGAGAACAGGAGTTAACGTCAATGTTTGCCATGTTTTATATGAATGTCCATAAGAAGAAGAAGCAACGGATCCCAATACTGTGGCCCTCAAAACGTAGCGTAGTTTTGTAAATGAGAGACAATTGTAGGAGTTGCCTATATGGATGTGTGAAAGTAGAATTTGTGTTGACTGGACAAAGGGCACATTTAAGAGAAAAAGTTAAGTACAATTTAGAGGTGTGAATGTAATCAATAAGCCTCCTCACACCTGATGTGATCATGGTATATCGAGTAGAACTTTTAAAAACATGAGTAATCTTATTTTAGCGTCTCTGAGCAGCTGTGTGTAAGAGGTGTGCAGGTGTGTATTTGTGTAGAACAGAATAGAAGCTGAATGGAAGTAAGATGAGCAAATGTTTAGTTACACAAACCAAAAAACAGTTTTAGAATGAAGCACAGTTAATAAACAAAACTAATATTAAAATATGCCTTAAGCTAATAAAAAGGTTTTGACCCCCCCCGTCATTCTGTGCAGCAGGTATGATTGGCCTAATTTGATTTACAACGATCCCTGTTGCTATATCAGCCACTCTCACACAGCGTTAAGCAGTACACACATTGTATTCATTGTTTAGGCCACAGACTAGCCTTACAACTCATTCACCTCTCTTTCTCATTTATGGCACGCCGCTGTCAGTCACCGTTACTATAGTAACCACAAACGGGGTAGACAATGGCACATGTAGACGAGCAGGAAGGAGGCAGACACTACGTGGTGGAGTTGGAGCCAGAGTTTTCATTTATAAGTGGAAATATTAAAAATGACCGTATGTGAGAGAATCGTGATCTCAATTCTCAGGGAGAAAACTGTGATACCCATTTCAGCAAGAATCGTGTAGCCCTATCCTGCATTAGCACTCACCTTTGTTGAATACCACAGAGATACTTGCATCATATCTTGGCTGTTGACAAATGTCCTAAAACTGGCCTTGAACTAGCATCCAGGCTCAAGCATTTAGTTTATTGTCTAACATTATATGCTGAGCCAAACATTTTGCGTTACAAAATGATAAGTGCATCAAGCTTGTCTTAATGCAACCTCATCTAGACAATGGAGCAGAAGGTTTCTCCTTATTGTGAGTCTGTCTGTGAGGCCTGGACCGGTGCCCTGTTGTAGGAGTCTTTTATAAGCAAATGGAAATGTCCCACCTCTGGAGGTCAGACAGGTAAAAGCTTTTGGACGTTAGAGTTGGCTAATCTCAAGTCTCAGTGGCAGATAGACGTGAGTCTAACCTCCAGATTTAAATCTGCATGATATAAGACCTTAAATAAAAACACAGTACCTACATTGGCCATTTTAAGAGCTGCCAAGGAAAATAGGGCCACTTGTGTAATAACAGACAATTTAGATTCTCAAACCTCTAAATCTAGGTTTTAGAGAGAGCATACTCTTCTGCTAAATATAGAAGGGGCCTTCATAGTCCACACTGAAAGTCAGTTATCTAAAATAATGTGTTGCCTCAAACCTGTAGGTTTGAAATAAAACTAAAACAAAGATTCAAAGTGTCTCTTCAGCAGTAGACAGCAGCACTCCTTTCAGATTGTTTGTTCTGGTCCCCTTTCAATGACACTGAGATGTAGTATGGTATTTTAAAGGCTATTCATTTAATAACATTTTAATATTAATAGATTGTTCAAGATGACAGGTACTAAAAGTTTTAGATTTGCGTCTGTAGATTGCTTGTTCTAGCAGTGGCTGGTAAACACACCCTATAAAATGGTTTGTTTTTGCCACAGGCAGTTTTGGATTAATCTCTCTAATCTCTCTTTGGATTAAGCTACCTCAGCTGGTTAGTGAAACCCTTTTCACACATACGGAAGTCTCCTGAAAAACTCCGGAGATTTCCAGGAGGAGCTGTATGTGTGAACGCAACAGCCAAATTTTTTACTCCGATATTACCCGGAGTTTATCCGGCCAGACACCTAGTATTTTTTACGCAGATAATCCGGAGGAGCTGATGTCTGAACGCGGCCGAATACACTACGGAGATTTTAAATTTCAGCCAATGAAAAGAGAATGACGTTTATATAGTGACGGCCTAAAGTGTCTGCACGCGATCACGACGATCTCTGTGCACGTAATTAAACGGCTGCATTATGTTTTCTGTTCGTCAGTATGTTGTTCTCTGCTCTTTTGTGGATGTTGTCATTCCATTAGATTACACAAAGCATTGAAATAAAGGAAAATATTCTCATTATAACGTTATGTAGCGGACTCTGTTGCTTCGGCTGCTACTTCCGCGTTGTTTATTTACGTCACGTCTTACGTCGGGAAATCCCCCGAGCCCCCTCCCCTCTGACAGGGAAAGTCCCCTGCTGTGAGGAGCATATGTGAACGGCTAGGTCGGGAGAATCTCTGGAGTGGTCCTCCTGTAATTATCTAGATATTATCCGGAGTGCATATGTGAAAACGGGATTAGTTTGTATTGTTATGGCACTGTTGTGTTTAAGGGTATGCTCTGAAAATGACACAAAACCCAAATCCAAAACAAACAACCAAGTCCAGGCCCTGTTTACAAGCAACAGTGTTTTACAAGGTCAAATTACAGTTTCTGTGACTTTGAAGAGAGAGATGTTATGACGGTTAATTGACAAAATGTTTTTACCTTAACAAAAAGGTTAACTTGTTCTGTATTAATGAATAACAACCTGTGCCTTTCAGTGGTCCAAGATGTAAGAATATCTGCATTCCCCTTTGATTTAAGAAGGATAATAATATCCCAAGCATGCTCAGGGAAGGCATTAGTAGAATAAATTCTGTATGAACACAAGGTGCTGTAAACTCACATAAAGCTGCTCATCATCTGTTTGGTGTCCTCTGAGCTTCTGGAGTTTGCAAAGCTGATGAAAGAGCAGTAGACTGCTATCCAAGCACACCACTTCAGCTGAAACAAACAAACAAACAAACAAACAAACAAAGGGTTATAAAGTTATAAGGAGAAGCTTGAAAAAATCCCATACACTGAAACTGATACAGTATGTACAATAGAACAACAAATGCTCTGCTAGTTCTCAGGCAAGTGCTGGGAACAAAGAAAAAAGAAGAAAAAAAAAGGCTGAGCATTTGAAGTTCACGCTGAAGAAAGATGTTCACTTAGGAGATAATTTGACAACACTGTAGTGTCCAGATTGGCACTGATTCAACAAATACAATATTATATACATTAATTTTGTGTATTCATTTCTAACTTAACTCCCAGGCAAAAACTGATCCATAACATGGCAGCCCTAATACTTTTTTTGAAGGTGAAAAAGAGAGACAACAGAAGCACTTCCGGTATCCCTCAAACCGGTACTCATGGGAGCACCAGTGATATATATATATATATATATATATACACCATATGTAAAGGGAATACTTTAAAAAAGGGTGGAGGACAACACTTAAATCCAAAAAACATTGGTATAAATGATCCAGGTCCAGGCACTCAGGATGGTTTGAAAAGTATTAAAGGCATTTAATTCATAGGGCTAAAACGCTTCAAATACACCAGCGGGTATCTGCTTCTTCAGGGTGAATCGACACACTCTGAGACAAAAAGAGTAATGATCAGTCAATAACTCACAATGACTTTATTTGTCTTAGTCTGTCACTACACCCTGAAGAAGATGCACGCCTTAGAATGTGTACAGAAGTCTGTAGTTGTTGTCATTTATTGCACACAATCTGCAAATAATATTCTTCCAAGGAAATTTTAATGAATGTTTCCCCACTGATAACCTCCTATATTCGATTAAATAAGTTCTGATTTGTTTTCAGTCAAAGACAGTCAATTGAACATTTTATCTGCTACTGCACTTGGATGCAACTTGAGCCTGCTGATGTCCCCTCTTTGTTTCATCTATTGTATCCATAACGCCCCAAGGTCAGAAACTGCCCTTCATCCTTTAATCCAAAAGGTGAGTTTACCTTTAATCTTCTAAATGGAACGACTGGGGAAAGAGCAAGGCCTACCACTCATTTCTTTACTGTGAACACACACAAAACCACAAAGAGGTAGAGGTGACAGTGAACGCTTAGGGTGAGCGTGTGTGTGTGAGTGTGTGAGTGTGTGTGTGGGGGGGGGGGGGGGGGGGGGGGGGGGGGGTCACCTTGAGCATCAGCCCACACATGCTGAAGATCATGCCAAGCAGGTTCATATAGTCAGGCGTGGGATCCTCCAGTGTGGGATTGGACTCTGTGCTAGGGGGCTTGTACCTGCAACAAAACAATCATGTAATAATCAGAAAATTGTCCTGATTCATAGACAGTGTTCCAGTTTATAATAAGGGTATTGAACAGGGTTTAATTCAGTGATCTTTGCAGTCTGCAAGTTTCTACGGAAGACTAATCCGACTAATTATTGAAAGAAGGGCAATTGGCTATGATATACTTATAGGGATAATCAGCCACAAACCTTAACTTTTGACTATTTAAAACACTGCCAACTAAAAACAATATTGCATTAAAGTTATCTGTAATTAATTCAGTGGTTAATACACCTCTCAGCTACACTAATCTCTTTAAAGTCTACTCATGAAATGTGTTAAAGATGAGCTACTTAGCTGCTAGCTACCGTAAACCACGCTAATACGTCAGCTGATTACGTCAAAAAAACGTCTATTTCTCGTCACAAAATGCTCACCTTAAAATCTTATTTGGCCTCTTCGGGTCTGACATGTTGTTGGAAGACATATTTTATTGTAAAAAGGTCAACAATTACTTAGAAATGTAAACTCCGATAACAGAAGGACAGCTGATCGACCTCGTCATGAATTAAATGAGTCGGGAGGGGGGGGGAAGGTGTAGGCACATCCGGTGATTTCAAAATAAGAGCATAAAGTAATCCGCAGCAGAAGGTGAAACCGGGAGAAAGAGGTCTGAAATCTTATTTTGACAGATGTATTTTTTCATCCCAGTGTGCATTGCGCGTACTCGCAAACATGGCGGGTACAGTGAATGGGAGAGGATGTTGACAGTAAAAAATATATAATTTCTACGAGTTGCGGCACGAATATGACATTTTACTCCCCTGAATATAAACACAGACTGAACGGTTCGTGGCATAAGTAAGTATGTACGATAACCTTTCGTATGAGGCCGCTGTGTGTAGGAAAGTTTTGCTATTTAAAACCCAAAACCTGCATCATTGTTAGTAACTATGGTAACATACAGTTACACATGTATGTAAAACATGTTACTAACCATGTGTTGCTTTCTTGAAAGCTAATGAGGTATGTGTAATTTAATGAAGTCGTAAACAATGCTAACCTATCTTTTAGTCTTTTTGTTTGTGCAGCTGTATTTCGCTAAACGAATATGTAAAAAGGTAGTACACCACACTTAACCTGAATAAATGGAAGGTGGGCTGTTCTTTTCCCCCCTTTCTCATAGTTTTTGTGATGACGTTCCCCCAGCCCAGACCTCAGGCTCCTCAGCTTCCCCAACATCTTCTCACCACCATAGACTGTCAACAAGGAGCTGTCAGGGCTGTCCGGTTCAATGGTAAAAGATTGAAAACATTTATCATACTGTTGAGTCTTTGTTTGGGAACACCTGTAGTCTGTTTGTCAGGGCAAACAACTGGTTAAAGCAGAATATAGGATAGGATAAAACTTTATTGATCCCCAGAGGGGAAATTCGTGCGTTACAGCAGCACAGACAAGAAAGCTCAAAAATACACATTAAACAGAATAGATAAGATAAATAGAAATAAAAACAGGGGGTATATACAAGTACAAAATGAATGATGAAGTTAACTGGGGGGAATTGAGACAGTATTTGCAGAGAATGACAAGATAAAGTGACAAGTGATGATTAAAGTGACTTGGTATGATAAAATAGCAGCAAGTAATGTAAACAGCAGAGAAGAGAGGCAGTGTTGTACCACAGTAATGCAGAGTGCAGTTATATAATATAATATCGTGCAATATGAACAATATAGTATAATATAATGAAATGTTATATAATATAGACTAATATAATAATATAATATCCTGACAGTACTCCAACTAAGTGAACAGCGCAAGTTAATGCACTGTTCTTTAATATTTTGTCAAAGCACACAACCTACAGCTATCTGAGAATGCAGCCTTCTAAGTACCTTTTCATAGTCATAATTGTGCAACATTGGTGAATAATCCGTGTGAAATAAAACATGCTCTGTATCAGCTGCTGTATCTGTGATTGGTTATTTTTCCTCTGCAAAATCAATATCAGTATAGCTCTCAAAATTTGATCTATGTGGGGGCATAGTTACGAGTTATAAATTAAATAAAATTAGCGTGTTCCTCCCTCTGTCTCATGTCTCCCTTCTTATTCAGCTGATGGGAACTACGCGCTGTCCTGTGGCAGTGACAAATCTCTAAAGCTGTGGAGTGTGAGCCGGGGGACTCTGCTGAAGACATACAGTGGCCACGGATACGAGGTCCTGGATGCTGATGGGTGAGAGAATTGTCGCAGTCTCCCAGAGAGTCTCAGGGAGGGAAACTACAATAAAATATCCATATGAATGAATAAAGAGACAAAAAAAACTATTTTGCTTTTCAATAGCTCTTACGACAACAGCCAGCTTTGCTCCTGCAGCTCTGATAAGACGGTGATCCTGTGGGACGTCGCCACAGGCCAAGTCACACGGAAACTCAGGGGTCATGCTGGGGTATGTTCTTGCATTTGTATCTCTGATTCTGAGGTTAAGAACTTTGCTATGTCATTTTTTTTTTTTATACGCTTCTTGAAACTTTAATTGCTATCTTTGTTTTAATCTTATATCCTACCCAATTTTTCTACTCACAGAAAGTCAACTGTGTCCAGTTCAATGAGGAGGCAACGGTCATCTTGTCTGGTGAGTTTACATTAAGATGAAATACTTAAAGGCATTTCTACATTATTGAGGCGTAGCGTATTAAGGGAATCATTTTTTGACTTGAGCACAGAGGTTCTTAGGGTTTTTTTTTTTTTGGATTCATAGTTATGTGGGATTGTAACCTTCTTATTTTGTTTTCATCCAGGGTCCATAGATGGAACAGTTCGGTGCTGGGACACAAGGTCCAGAAGATTTGAGCCCATTCAGATCTTAGACGAGGCTCGGGATGGCATCAGCAGCTTGAAAGTTGTACAACATGAGCTTCTTACAGGGTCAGTACTGTCAACCCCGATACATGTTTTAAATACCATGAAAGCTGATCAGCTGCATGTTAGAGTTGATTTAGACATTTTATTAAAAGCAAACGTCTGCCATCTCCTGCCCATTCAAACTGCAATAGGTTCATTTGAAGCTGAAGAAAATGAGAAGACTATGTACTCCTAGTTTTGTCATTACTGCACATACCTTTGTACCAGTTAGAATAAGATCAAAGGTTGAGTTTTCACAGATGCATATTAAAAAAAGAAAATCTCCTTTTCAGATCAGTGGATGGCAGAGTGAGGCGCTACGACCTGAGAATGGGACAGCTGCATGTTGACTTCATCAGCAGTAATGAATCTTTTTTCAGACAAACACCAGTATAAAATGTACTTTACCTATAAGGGGTTGAAGTTGTTTAAATAGTAATAAAGAGATTGTTGTAGTGGTAGTTATGGTAATGATGGTGATTCTTTCTTCATGTAGGATTATGGAAATGCAACATTGACTTAAATAACACTGAAAATGCTCTATCTTGTAACACGTGTGTATCGTTTGTGTCCCAGGTCCCATCACATGTGTGTGTTTCAGTCAGGACGGTCAGTGCACTCTGAGCTCCAGCCTGGATTCAACAGTCAGACTACTGGACAAGAGCACAGGGGAAATGCTCGGAGAGTGAGTACTGCTCAGTTTTACACTGTGCTGTTCATATTGATGATGATGATAATTAACTGATGATAATTGACATCTTTTAATGAAAATCAAAATTTTAGTAAAAAGAATAAGGTCACTTTTTCCCTGCATAACCATGAAGTCACAGAAGTAAACTTTTTTAGTTACATGTTTGAGTTGGTTTAGAGCTCCTTCTCTCTTATGTGTTGTTCATTGTTGTATTTGTCCTGTAATCTGTGTGTCATGATGGATGTCGATCTTGCTGGCTGCAAACAAATCTACCTACGGGTACAAATAAAGTAACCTGAACCTGAACCTGAACCTAAATCCCATTCTGGATCATGTTGATGTTTTCATGTTGTCTACTATCATTAAAAATGCATAAAACAGAACTGAAATAAATCCAGTAATGTCATACAAAGTGAAGTATGAACTCTACATAGGCTACTTGTATACAGCTACAGATTTAGAAATTCTGCATGGCTGACATAAATTCCACATTTGTAAATGTATTCAAATCAATGTTTCTGTCAACGATACTGTATAAGAAAGTTCCACATAAAAGCGACAATTTAAAGACACTTGAAAAAACAACAAAGAGAAGATAAACCATAATTGTGCAAAATAGACAAAAATTGGTGCTTAAAAAAATAATAAGATAAACAGTATAACAGATGGTGTAAACTTAAATACTCTTATTTTTGAATGAGTTGTAGCCTTTTGCTTGAAAACTAAAGTGTTGATGCATGTACAGTATGAGCTGTTTGGGAAATGCATCGTGCTGAGAACTTCATAAATATTTTAAGAATCGAGTTAAAGCAGTTAAAAAAAACCCAACAAAGTGTTTTGACATGTCTTCCCTTATACACATAATCTGTCTTAATTACAACATTTGAAAAAAAAAAACCACATGTTTAAAGAATTTTGAGCTATATTTCTATTTCAAGCAGCTCAGCATGTTAACATGATGGATTTTTGATGCCACGTTTTGTCTGTTTGATTCACTAAGGTATAAAGGACATAAAATGAAGGGCTACAAGCTGGACTGCTGCCTGTCCAGTAAAGATACTCATGTCCTGAGCTGCTCAGAAGACGGACATGTCTACTGCTGGGACCTGGTGGAAGTACGTGTCAGGTTATATTTATGTTCATTGTTCAGTCAATGGCAGAATGAGAATGATTTATCTAATTATTTGTGGGCACACCTTTTAAAGTTGGTCCGTCTTCCCTTCAGTTTTTGTTTTTTTGTATTTGGAAATCTAACTAATAATGCTTAAAGCTTTATAGTCTTACGCTAAGCACTATACAAAACTGAAGAGGAAGCCAGTTGGCACTCCAACTGCTCTCCGTTATGCTTAGCAACAGTCTGTAACCTCTTGTTTCCCCTGGATAATCATGTCTGATAATCAATAGGTCATCCTTAATTAGGAAACTTCCCATACATTTTCCATTTCTTGTTTTTTTCCAGGGATCTCTGTCCTTGAAACTGCCGGTGGGGAAAGCTGTCGTCCAGTCGTTGTCCTTCCACCCAACAGAGACCTGCCTCCTCACAGCCATGGAGGGACGTGTTCAGTTGTGGGGGTTGGAGCCGGAGGAGACGGTGAAGACAGAGGAGGACACGATGGCTTCTTAAAGATGGTGAAAGTAGTCAGAAGCTATATTGGCATGCTAGGAGGTTTAATGTGTTTGTTATTCAGATTACAGTCAATGTACAAACGGAAACTGAATCAGAGAGTATAAAAGGCTCAACATAAATACGATCCTGACTGGAGTCTGTGTGAGGATGTGAATGGTTACATGGGAAAGTTTCTGTTTGGTTAGAAGTAAACTGCATTGACGCAAAGCAGCCATTCAGGTCTTTATAGCGGTTAGCTTAGCAAAGATTTATCAGAGTAGAAAGGAGAGCGAATGCTTAACATAAGGACTGACATAAATATTAAGAGACAAAAACTTTGATCGACAGATGTTCACAATCTGCAGGTGAATGTTATTTTAGTCCATAACTGAAACAAATAGTTATCCATATGATTTTTTTTACAAGAAAACATGAATACAATTCCTGTCATTAGTAAGTTATGTGGGGCCAGTGGTCCCTCAGAGGGTTCCTGAGAGCATTTTTTCCCACTTTAATTCCTTTCATAAGTAACCCAATAAAAAATGTGTAAATATTTTAGGCAGGGGTTTCATACAATACTGTGCTAACATGCCTGGGATTAAAGGGAGTCTGTGGTCTCCTTGTTGGCGCTTTCAGGGTCCTTGGTGTTAAACATTTTTTGAGGTCAACTGCTTTGGAATAAAAACACTCTTCACAACACTGCTGAGTCCTGTACAAGTTTATCTTTATTAGGAACTGTGTTTGCAAAAAAATTAGAGATAGGCAAAGTACAAAATAAGTTAATCCACATGACAAAATAATGGCAACAAATAAATAAATAACTTATCTTACATAAATACAGAACTGAAGCTGAACTGCTTAAGTCTGAATAGTGAAGAACTTACTCAGCTGGGTTTATAAATATATACGCAGCTTCGTACGCATATTTCTTTCTATTACTTAACCCCAAAATTGCACTTAAGAATTCAAATAAATACATGTCAGCTTGTTTACAGAAACGGTGAAGTGGTTTGTAGTATGTCTGTTCACTTTTAGTCTTTTGGATTCTGAGGACAGAATCAGCTGAGCAACGCTTTCATTTAAAAAACAATATATTTTCATTTAAAGAAGTCATTTCTAAGCCCTATATGTATTGATGGCCAATTTAAGAAGGAAAAACAAATCCCATTTCCATTAAGCAAACTTTTCATAAACGATCACAATCACAGTTTTTTTTTAGCTTGAATTCTGTTAGTGAAGGTTTTTAAAGCTCACAAATGTGAAAGGTGTTAAAATACTAACTTAATGATGTCTTTAAGATTACCAAAGTCAAAACATTTAAATTAGCACACATCGACTTTTCTGGTTTTCACCAAAAATGTTTGAGAGAAATTCTTAGTTTGTGCTTATTAATTCTTGGCATCAATAGCTTGATAAGAATAGATTTTAGCTTAATGAATGGAATAGAATACAAATCTTAATTTAAGCGTATAATAAGAGAACTTGCCGGTAAAATCATCCTCAAAAACCATCATACACCCTCTTAGTTCCTCTCCTCTACACCCTGCTGTCTATCCCACACAGCTGCAGTCCGCAGCTGACAGCTTCTCCACCTTATGCCAGCGGTGGGAGTTGTCCAGGAAGGCCATGTCCTCATGGTGGGTGGGCCTGCAGCAGGGCGTGTTGTGCCACAGCTCCCCTGGTGCCGGTTGAGGGAGCAACCCGCTCATCAGCAGGTTGGTGAGGGTGAGGTCGTGGTTGGAGCGAGCGTGTGGACACATCCCGCTGCAGTACTTGAAGAGGACGGTCTCATCTGAGTCGTAGCCCAGCCCAAGGTCTCGGACCTGCAGCAGGATGGAGCGCAGGCTGCACTGCGAGTCTAGAGTGGAGCGACGAGACCGGACCATGGGAACAGGGGATGGACCGACTCCAGAAGCTTCTGTTTGACCATCTTCTGCAGCTGGATCTCTGTTTCTTCTGTCCACATTCACCACAAAGTGTGGAGAGGTTGTTCCTTGTTTCTGATCTGGAAAAAGCAGAAAGAGTTATCAGTGTATTTCTTGTAAAAAAAAACATTTTTTCCCTGTTTCTTCACCAGTTTAAATGGTCAGAAGGGAAAATGTGTAACATGCAAAGAGAAAATTAAAGTTATAGAGGTACACATAAGGGTGGGTCCAAAAACCAGACATCATAGTATCCCAATTGTACTGACACATTCTGAATAGTGATGTATGGATACACGGAAACCAAGTATCGATCTTTTATTCTAGAAATTATAGGAGTGATGGCACACTCTGTCTTACTGACATTTAGGACGACATGGTTGCCCTCACACCAATTCACAAACCTTTGAATCACTAAGCTCATTTTGATGTAAGAATTTTAAAACAATATTTGACACCGTTTTATTTCTGATGAAACAACTTAAAAACGTATCTTATTAGATAAAACCCAATTAAGCAAGTTTTCCTTTTAGGAACAAAATCTGCAGTTGAAGATTAGTTGTAAAACTCATTTTAATATGTTCTCTCAATACTCAGCCTAATGCTATATGTTGAAATTCAAATAATGCCCTATTGGACTCAAGTCTTGTTAATGTCTTGTCAATGGTGAATTCCATTCCTAGAATCCATGTCTATTAGCAATATTCAATATGTCAATATGACAAAGCGGGCAAAATAAGATTTGATCTTGGAGGTCAAAGGTCATGGCCCTCCTTTTAGGCAGAACTTACCGATTAGTGACCTCAGCCAGTGACCCTCTCCTCTCTTGATGCAGAAAAGAATCACAACCAGCTTCAGCAAGAACCACATTGTTACAGTCTGCTCTTCAACCAAGATGTCGCTCGAGTGTCTGCGGGTGCGAGTGATGCTTAAGATGTAGCCGAGTCACCACCCCTAATATATAGCCCCCGGAGATAAAGGGGGGTTGAAAGGATGAGATGAGACAGACACACACTAACCCGTTACTCGCCAGGAGACCATCCCGCTCACCTGAGCCTGACTGGGAGCATAGGAGGGCAGACGGGCACTTGACCCAGAATTTGTCCTGTTGGGATTATCTAATTGGTGTAAATCACAGGATTATTGTTCCGTTTCCCCCAGATGTTTTCCAGAGGATGTTGGCTCCTTATAAAATGATTTCTTGATTTTTTTTTGGGGGGGGGATTTCTCAAAAATGATGTCACGATGATTATGCTGAGAAGTATACGTGTAATACATGAATAAGTAGACAGGAAGCTAGATGAATACTGAAGTGGAAAGGCAGCCAATGATATGGCAAAGAGATACATTTGTACTCTTATCAATACAAAAAAAAACAAAAGAAATTTGAAGTAATGTAAAGTTAAATGTAAATTGAAAGATTAAAAAATGCAGGATGAGTCATCAATAACTGTCTTAAAACAGGCCTCTCTTGTACACTGCTTTCGTCCCTTCTTTTATCGTTAATGTTACGCCTGAGTATCAACACAGTAAAGCAGAAAAAGAAACTTTAAAAGGTTAAACGCCAAAGAAGAAAGGAAGGGAAGTCAGGTTATTATTAGAACACAACAGGCCCAGTTTCAGCAGACATTCCCCAATGGCCGACTCATCTCCTTGAGCTGGTCCATAAATTGAGGGATTTCTTCAGCAATGTGTGTCTGACATGTAGAATATGTAGAATGTGCATTATGTAACAGTTATAGGGCCCATACAGGCGGTGAATGGAATTTGGAGTTTCCTACAAAGTGCACATGTGGAATCTTTTTCTGCTGATATCCACGTGCAGGTTAAACACCTTAGGGATGTAACAATACAGTTAACTTACAATATGAAATGTATCACAAAACTGGGATCACGATATGATTTGATCACTATTTTCTGCTATTTTACACCTTTTATAAAGAAATGAGATTGAGTCAGTGTATAAATTTGATAATTATTTTATTTCAGTTAATTGACAATAAAACTGCAAAATGCCCTTCTTATTTTTCTATTGAATCATTTTGAGGGTGAATATTTACTTATAATATAAAAAGTGACTGATAATTTCTAACAAAGGCCTCTTTGGAATTTTTATTTTAAACAAATCCAAAATCAAATGAAAACATGTAAAGCACAAATAGTGAAAATGTCTTAAAATAAGCAGAGGTGCAGCCTGTGTTCTTGGCACTGAAGCACAGAAACCTTTTCAACGACGCTGGATTTTCTCAACAGTTGACTTTGTGTCACCTAACACAAGTTTTCATTCAGGTTTTTGATAAGTTGGGTCATTACAACTAACTCTTGAGTTAATCATCAGCTCAGATCTGTGAACATGCTCATTTGGGTAAACTGGGTTGCAAACCGCTTCATGCCTAGGTCAAGAGGAGCCAAATCAAAAGAGCCCTCTACTGGTTAAAAAAAGAATAACGCAATTAATGATGTGTTTCATTGATTCAAATTGTCTATATTTGGATCCATTTTCAATAGTATTTCAACACCCATGTAATGAAGGTATTCTGCGTTGTCAATGCAGAATGTTAGTTTTACCTTCCCAGATTGGTCTTTCTATTTCTGGATACTTTCTGTAATTCTGTCAGACTATTGGAATAACAATCCCAGTGTGTTTTCATAATATAAGAAACCATATATATAATTCAAACAAGAAAAAACTTTTGTTACATAAAGAGGATAATCAGAGGTAGACAAACTTAAGAATAAGATTAAAGATAAATAAAACAGAGAAAGTCAAGCTGTACATGTTTTGTGAAATATTCTCTGCAATGCCAGAGATAAATTCAGAAATCAACAAGAACGTGACCTCTGTTGAATTAAGTGAATTAAGTCTGACTCTTGGCTTCACGACGTGTGAGTGTCCAATGAGCTTTCTTAGTTTATTTATTGTACTTTAACAGACCCATTTCACTTGTATTATGTGTCTACTGATATGAATTACAAAGGAACCCTCCCTAAATCTTGAACTAATGATTGTTCATGAAATTTACTGCCAGGAATTTTAACAATTCTTTCTGGGATGCGGTTTCCCAGTCTGCACTAAATTAGATGTTTAAAATGAAGAATGGCAGTGTGCTCTTCCTCAGTTATAAAACAGTCTATAAAATATGTCTGGGTCTTACTTAAGGCAAATTTCACCCAGAATACTAGTGTTTCTCTGCGCTTTATTGCAGTAGGCTTCTTTGTAAAAACTTCACATAAGTTATTTTTATTCTAAAGAAAAAACATGCGATACCCTTAAAAACGGTCATTAACTTCATCAGCTGGATGTCAATACCTTCATCAGCAGATGTATTTTGTCTTGCGGAATAAAATATAAAAGGCTTAACCACTAACCAAGGTGGGTTTTAGGACTTAAAACTGTATCAATAGACCTCCTGGTGATAGTCATAAATAATTGTGAGACCAGAGTGCCTCTGTATGCTGCATTTGGATGGCATTATAGTGCTAACCTGCACAAATTGAAAAAAAATCAGAGCTTGTTTGTCTGAGAATACTTTCTCTTGTCCTTAAGCAAGAGAAATTATTCTCACAGAAAGCATCCATCGCCTGGTAATTTGTACAGAAAACAAGAACAGCAAAGGGCACAGGGCCTGACACGAAATTCCTTCCACCTCTCAGAGAGACAGGAGTAATGAAGGCCAAGCAGGAGATGAGAAGACGAGAGGACAGAGAAGGAGGTGGTGGGAGAAATACAGTGGAGATAGAGCAATCCCTTTGGATTACAGCCTGCAGGAGCTGTCTGGTATTCACTGCTGTCAGAAGCCAGGAATGGAAGGAACGTTGAATCAGTATCTGTTAAAAGGGAAACTCAACAGATCATTTTTTATACAGTGGTAACCTAGCCAGATGATGTTCCAAAAATAGATACCTGTCTGGTAAAAGTGGCACCTTTACCTATTCTAAACTACCTATATATATTGTACATTATATATAGTTTAGAATGGCACCCAGATGATAAACCCTAATTATAAAGGTTATCCTCTTACTCATCCTTAAGCACAACCATGATGTTGACTTATATGGCCCACAGGATGATTTGCAATAACTTTAATTCATAAGGATTTCCATTAGCCTTAGAAATATGTTGTTTTTAAGGTGTATTTGCAAGTTTAATAATGGTATTCTCAGATCAGAAACAAGTGATCATGGAAAACATTATACCTGCTAATGACGTTTTAAATTCCCTAGTCACTTTCTGAGTAGTTTGGGCGTTTTGTGCTGGAGTGGCTAGAAAAGCTAAATCTCAGGACATTTAAACAGAACAACGCTGTTTGTGTCTCATATGAAAACAAATGTCATGGTCTATTTATTACTTAACCCCCCCCCCCCCCAAAACAAAAAAGTATACTGAACAGAATTAAATAGTTTTAGAAGTTGAATCAGCTACAAGATAAATGCTATGAAACAGTGGCTGTTTGGTTAGGTTAAGTTGAAAAGGCTAGTTTGTTAGCTTTAGGAAAAGATAAAAGTTTCAGCTTCCACTGAGTCTGGACTTAACCAGAGGACACAAACAGCAGTCTCCTGCACTAATTGGTCAGGTAATTCTAGAGAGAAAGCCCTAAAGTCAAACAATTGTGGCGCAGGAGAGAGGGATTGGATGTAACTTCTTTTGGAATTAAAACTTGACAGCTAAACATTAAAACATTTGCATGATGGGGTGAGTCACCTACACCCCATCATGCACCCCTCAAACAGACAGGACAGGTGCACACACATTCAGGTAAGGCAGGATACACCTTCACGTTTACGCAACACGTAAGGAGAGGCATTAAGTAACAGGCTCACTGGCCTTAGAGTCAGGCTCAAGGATAGCATTTAGTTGTGGGTTTGTGTAGCGGCGCAACAATGGCGTTAGCATTGTGCTGCATGAGTGTGCAGCCTACCTGCCATGCTGGCATGTTTTCAACAGTTGACCATGGCCTTGTTTTTTTTAATCAAGTTTAGAATATTGAGTGTAATATAATTTTCAGTTGAATTCATTATTACAACCAATAATGACAAGTCATCTACTGTTGCAGCTAAAGATGTTTGTTCTGTATCTAAGCCAGTTTCACTTAAATTAGAACCCCCTTTCTCCCCATTTGCTGAGCTTTCCTAGCAGTGACGTTGCAACTTTTCTAACCTTTGGCCTGCTTTCAGCTGTCTCTATAAATGTCACAATTGTCTGGTTTCTCATCTTCTTTAAAATCTTTGTGGAATCATAGATCTCTAAAAGGGAGACTCCCTCCTGCCAGTGCTCTGTCTCTTTTGACACATTCCTGCACGCTCATTTTATTGTCCGATGAAGCCGACATATAAAAAAAAAAAATGGTGTTATGATGCACTGCTTCCTCCATGTCTACCTATTATATTTGCAAAAGAAAATAGATACACTACTTTGAGATATTTATAATACACAGAAAAATTTAGATTTTGGCAATTTAAATAAACCACCTTCCAGTATCAACTTTAACCCACTAGGACTGACCTGTTTCCTTTTTAATCCGGACAAATTATTCTAATTTAATCAAAAATAAATCGCAATTTAAGACCAGATGTACCTAATAATAAAATAACCATTATAAAATCATTTTATTTACCAGTAGCCTTTATTTAGCATTTTTTCTTAATGTTCAGGTTTAAAGAGGACATATTAAACCCCTTTTCCACCTTTCCACAGTCCTCTGTGGTCTAAATGAAACATCTGTGCTGTGCTTTGGTCAAAATGTAACATGAATCGAGCACCACAAGGGGAGTTGTCAACAGTGTATCAGTTGATATTCAACTGAAGTATTTCAACAGACAAGTAACATACATTCAACTAACTATTACTAGACTATAAGGTGCATTATCAGTAGATATGTAGTTGCATGTCAACAGTGTATCAGTTGATATTCAACAAGACTTGTCAACAGACAAGTTATATACATTCAACTTACTGCCAGTAGACTATAAGTTGCATTTCAAGTTGTTACAACATTTTACAAAAAATGTCTTCCAACTCTCTTATTCTTTTAAACAGGTTATTGATTGACATTCAACTAACTATCTGTAGCTTGTCAACGTCTTGTAAGTTGACACTCAACTACTCTGAATCAATCTGTCAGGTGAAAGTCAACAGTATGACGTCAATGGCTGTAGCTCAGTTGGTAGAGTTGTGGCCTCTCAACCGGAAGGTTAAGGGTTCCATCCCCAGGCACAATATGGATCTTGTCTTTTCTAAAGCAGCTACAAATAATATAACTCTCTGATGATAATAACAAAAAAAGTTGTGCACTCAATCAGTCATTTTTGACAGAAAAGGCGCAGGCAACCCAGGTATAATTTTGGTCCCCCAAGTATATGTCAGACCTTATACTAAAATATAACTTAAGATAGCGACTATCTAATTACATGATAGAAGGCAGGATATGACGTTTGGGATGAATTTGATTGGATCTTTTTTTATTGCTCGAAATAAGTAAACACCCTGTTTTGCAGGAAGAGAGAATGTAGATTTGGGCCCTTTCCTAAAAGCAATAGTTCAGTATGGAGTGCAGACTTTTCAGTAGGGGGTTTCAGTACACAAAACAGGCAAGGCTGACTGTCCACAGTAGCACCCAGTGACTTCAAGACGGACATTACTGAGCTGGATAGCTGTTGTGGGTGCAGTTTTACTTAGGAGGCTACGATGGAGGGTCCAATATAGTTTGTGTTTTTGAAATTTGTTTCCTGTACAGTGTGGGCAAAGCAGCCTGGCAAGTTTAGCCGCCTGGCAGCCTAGCCTGTGAGCCTGTGCTCAGGACAACAAACCCCACTAATGTGTTTGCAGATCAGAATGTTTCAGACACACATTTGAAGATATGTGTACGCATTTGTGGATCTTGCACGGCAGGAGTGTTGCAAAAGTCACATGTAAAATGACAGCCAATGGTAAGGCCCGCCTCAGTTTTAAGCGATCATTTGTGTGTATTTTCAGGATTTACAGCTGAAAATGTTCACTGCCATTAATAAATAAGTAAAGATTTTCAAAATTGGTCTACATATTTGCAGACAAGTACACGCATTTGTGGATCTGTGTGTGCATCTGTGGATCCTTTTACGCATTTGTGGATCTGTGTGTACATTTGTGGATCTATTTCCGCATTTGTGGATCTGTGTACAAATATTCAAATAGTTTTGCCACAATAATAGCTCCATGACTAGAACTAGGATAAGAAACTACAAAATAAAACAGGAAACACTAAAGACTAAACTATGAAACATTAAGACATTAAGACACAAGGGAAACAAGCAACACTAGGATGAATAATCACAAGGAAACTTAAACTTAGAAAAAGACAATACACAAACTAAATAAGGCTGAATCATGACAGTTTTTCTCTGCCTTGGTGAAAGGTATTTGTAGTTGCAAAGAGATAAGTTAATAATGCGTGAGTGTTAATAATGGCTGTTTGAATCCTTCTAGAATGTGAACATTTTATGCAGAGAATGTGGTTCCTGTATTTTTTTCAGAGAAAATGTAATACCTTTTTTGTTTCACTTTACATATATGAAGACACTTCCACTATAAACAATTGCATATAAAATAAAGGAGAATACAGGCAATAAAAGGTTTGACACTGAAACTGTCTAGTGGAGGTTAGTTTGAGTGAGAATGAGAGATGGTCATGTAACCTGCTGCAGTTTTAAATATTTGTTTGTAACAAACAATTACTTAGCAGTAATGGTTTTTATGAACATAAAATGTACGTCTATTACAGAAAAGTTCCAAAATTCGTTTGTTTTTGCTGTTAATTATAGGGCGTGAAAGAAAGAAAATTGGTATTGGACTAAAATCAGTATCGGCAGGTCAGACCAGGTAAAAATCTGAAATCGGCCAAAGAAATTGCAAAACGTGTATCTTTAGATAAAGTATGTGTGTAAACACAAGCGTAAGGTAAGGTTATAAGGTTATAAGGTTAAGTATTTAAATGGTGAAACAACAAATTACCTACAAGAAATATGCTAATGTATTATTTCAAATGTTTTATAAATCTTTTGCATAAAAAAACTAATCTTTTAGATTCTAGTTCTTAGATGTTACACAACCTGTCCATGTTTGTTTGTGTCAATGACTAATCAGGTTACAAAAAAGCTTACAATGATCAATGAGAATTTAATATAATTAACCTTGTATATATGATTACATAAATGTACTGCGATGTTCTGGACTGCTCAATACGCCAAGAGGTTTTTAATCCCTTTGCTTTATCATTATCATTCCTTTTCATTCCAAGTCCTTTGGCAAGATGTTAAGCTAGGCACAGGGTGGCTAGAAAATAAAAATATGTTAAAGAATACACACAGCAACAGATAACAACAGTATAACATGATGCCAATATACTGGCTCCATTAAAACATATAACCATACAACCATTCATACAAACCACCATGGTTCGACAGCACAGATTCAACAATACATAGCAACAGACAAACATGCACTCAGATTAAATACTATCAAAGCTGTTCACATTTTTGATTGCTTAAAAGCCAATCCTTAAGACGGTGGGTGAATGTATGGTGGGAGGTGCAATTTCTAATCTCCACTGGCAATTGGTTCCATAATTTAGAGGCTCTCACAGAGAAACATAATTGACCAAAGGAGCTGGACCTAAGAGGGACTACACATTCCCCTCTTAGGGCAGACCTTGTGGTTCTGCTGTTGGATTTTTTCTGCTGTATAAAAGTGCAGAGTGGTCGGGGAGCCTTGCCATTGATAATCTTGAAAATTAGGCATGCGTCAGTGTGTTTTAAAATATTTTCCCAGCTGAGCAAGTTATATTTGTCAAGGATGTAACAGTGGTGGTAAAGCTTGGGTTTCCTGTCCAAAACTTTAAGCGCTTGTTTGTGAAGTGATAAGATAGGCCTTAATGTTATGCTATTCACCTGGGTCCAGCTCGTCATACAATATGTTAAGTGGGGAATGATCATAGCATTCATGTAGAGCTTTGCTACAGGTGTTGTCAAACAGTTCCTTATATATCTAAAGTTGGCTAGATTGTATTTGGTTATTTGCATTACCTTGCTCACTTGGTTTTTGAAGGATAGAGTAGTGTCAAGGATAAT
The DNA here is from genome assembly GCF_963930695.1 of Labrus bergylta. Taxonomy (NCBI): domain Eukaryota; kingdom Metazoa; phylum Chordata; class Actinopteri; order Labriformes; family Labridae; genus Labrus; species Labrus bergylta. The sequence continues at coordinate 16,762,840 of NC_089195.1, read as the reverse complement.
ACCTAGATATTTAAAATGTGTAACTGTTTGAATGACCTCACCAGACACATAGACCTTGGGTTCACAGTGAGATACAGTGTTAGCCTTGCTAAAAAACATACAGACTGTCTTCTTTACATTGAGATACAACTGTGAGTGAGCAAGCCATTAATGTACACGTACCATTGTATCACTGAGTTTGAGAATTCATATAAAGACTGAACAGAATAGGGCCCTATAGATCCCTGGGGTCTATAGATCCCTCAGGGGTGGTGATGTCTCACCACTTACCCTTACACACTGAACTCTATTTGACAGATATGATCTCATCCAGTCAATTACATGGGTTGAGAAATGAAAATAAGACATTTTGTGAATGAGTATTTAATGATTGACAGTGTTGAAAGCTTTTTTAAGATCTAAGAAAATTGCTCCAACTATGCCTCCTTTGTCCATTTCTGATTTGATGTTTTCCACAAAAAAACAATTTGCTGTCTCAGTGGAGTGATTGGCTCTAAAGCCAAATTGCATGGGGTGTAGTGTAAAAGGACTACTGTTAAGATGCTCAGTCAATTGCTCAGCCTCACATTTTTCAGAGATCTTAGACATGACAGGTAAAATACTAATCGGCCTTTAGTCGTTCACATCAGTTGTGTCCCCTGATTTATAGACTGGAACAACAATGGCTGACTTCCAGTCCTTTGAGAGTTTTCCCTCCTTAAAAGAGATGTTAATGATTTTAGTTACTGGCCCTGTGAAAGAGGCAGCATGTTTCTTTAAAAACATAGAATCCAATCCAAATATGTCTTTTGATTTGGAATTGTTCATAGAAGTAATGATAGACCGAACTTTGGATTCAGAAATCTCTGTCAGAGCGAAAACTGGCTTTGTAATATCAATTGGTGATGAGTATAGTTGACCACTTTGGGGACTATGTACAGTCCTTTCCCTGTTAGTTTATGTAGACAGTCCCAGATTTGTTTATGATTTCCCTTAGCGTCATGTATGAGATTAACAAAGAAGTTAGATTTAGCTGCTCTGATTTTACTTTGTTACTCTGTTTCTTAAGGACACAAATATATGCCTTTCAGTCAATGACTTGGACTTAAGAGAGTGCTTCAGAGCATTATCTCTCTCCTTCATTAATTTCCTTATATCACTAGAAATCCAGGAGAGGGTGTATCTATTATTCCCTTTAGATTTGCCTTTCTTAAGTAATCGTTTTGTTATGTTTTGGATTGTGGACACGAGGACATTTGTGTCAGTATCAACATCTACACCAACTATGATTTGGTTCCAGTTAATGTTTTTAATTTCGTTGTCAAATTCATCAATATCATGCTTAGGTTATCTTAATTGGCTAGATTTGGTGTTGGATTTCAAGTGGAAGCAAGATTTAGTGAGCTTTCTGGCTATAAGAGTAAGGTTATGGTCAGACAGACCAGTGACCATACTGAAGGATTTTGTCACCCTGTCAGGTTTGTTGGTGAATATCAAGTCACTTTGAGTTTTTGAGGATGAGGTTATTCTAGTGGGCCCTTTAATTAGTTGTGAGATCAAATTTATTTGAGAACCGTTGCAGTGCCTTATTAGTGCCTTTGTCCTCCCAATTAACATTGAAGTCACCCATTATTAGTATTTCCTGCCCTGAGCTGCATTCCCTTAGCACAGTTTCAAATTTGTCACAGAAAATAGCTTTTGCAGATGGAGGTCTATACACTCCAATGAGAATGAAAGACATCTGTGGTGATAGGCTAATATTAAGACAAATATGCTCAAGCTCATTCTCAACTGAGCAATGAACCTCTTTACATGATATATGGTCTTTGATGTATAACAGTAACCCCCCACTTCTGCCAACAGCTCTATCTTTCCTAAAAGCATTATAGCCAGGAATATGTAGGGCTGAGGATGGGGAGTTTTTATTCAGCCAAGTTTCTGACAAACATAAAAAGTCCAAGTTAGAGTCCGTTAGAATATGTTTTATCTCATCACTTTCAGGAACAAAACTGCAGATATTCAAGTGACCCCCCAGCAGACCACTGGGTTTTGCTTGAGGACTTTGGCATTGTTCACTGTTTGAAAAAGGTTGAATTTTCGCAGTTTTTTAATTGCTGGATTTAATCCTGCGGCTTTCCATTGAGTGGCACTGACTCCTGTTCTAAAAGTATTTTTGATTGGCCCACGCTTACCTGGACCACCGTAGAGAGTGTTGACAGGAAGAATGAAGTTTGTTGGTTTGAGATTGACTGGTTGTGTGCTGCCTGGGGACTGGGCAATGATCACCCTTGACGATGAGATTCTTTGAGCCTTGTCGGGGAAGACCTGGGAGTCGTCCGTGTGGTGGATTTGCTGTCGTGCGACTTCCCCGGGGATTGGCGAGGATGTACACCGTTTCAGCGATTGCGGCTCTCCCTCTTCCTCCTTGCCAGATAGCCCCCGTGATCTTGGTTGAGTGGTAATTGTAGTCGATATACTCCCCGAACCATCCGAGGAACAAGCATGGCAATTAGGTGGGTAATGAGAAATTATTTGTAAAGCGTTTGTGACAGCAGTTTGTATCTGTAAGACAGGTGAATAACTTGTTGTAAAAGTAAAAGATTTAGTTGCAAGTTCAGTGTGGAACATTGGGCCAGGGCATTGATGAACGTCACCAGCTAAGAGCAGACAGAATGTAAGGAGGAGTCGTTCCCCTCGTTGATCCGTCTCGGTGAATTGTTTGTCCGAGCCCTGCATTCCCATGCCAGAGCGGATAAAGGTGGTAAACAAAGCGAGGTGACCAAGTCCAAACTGCTTTTGTGATGTATGACTACCTATCGAAGTTAAGCAGTTCAGTTCATGCGAATGTCTGGCTCCCAAGAAGTTTGTTAAGAGTGCGTAAAAGAGCGCCGCTGCCATCACACCATGTCTGCCCGCCATCTTTTCCTTTTGATGTCTAATTTGTGATTTTTGTGCAAGAAAAAGAGCTCAAAGAAAAAAAAGGTCATAAACATTATTATTATTGTTACACAGCAAATCATGTGAATTTTACGAATTTTGACTTACAGGAAGGCATAACAAAATTGTATTATTACTGTGGAATCAATGTCCCACATATTATTTGACATGACCTGATATGGTACCTCAAGTAGTACATGAAGAAAACAGACAAATGTGCAAAAGTTAACACCCTATGACCTATTTCAGAAATATGTGCTGACCTACATACATATTACTAAATGCAAATTCATTATAAGATCGCTTCTCAAATCAGCAGATATATATATTAAGAATTTTTTAAAATCATGCAAAAATCACGTGCTACCATAAAATCCTCTGATAAAGCTGTCAATGACCACCACTTACCCTATGCTATGGGCACCAAATGATAATATTGACACAGGAGCTTTTTATGGAAACTGTTTAAACTTAAACCGTTATCAATCCCATCTTGGCTGACATTCTGCCTGCCAGTGTAGCCTAGCATACTTATGAACCATCTATGGTATGTTCTTGGGGATCTGCTAGCCCTGCTTCCCCCGCTTGAGTCTAACGTTAATTTATATATTATCGTAAATTTGCTTTCGCCAACAACCAGCCAAAATCTGTTTAAATGTGTATCACATTAATTAGCTAGCGAATAGGCTACAGCTAATTGAGTTACAGTTAATACATTTAGTGGTTGGTTTGGATAACATTATTCAGGATGTCTTGGTTAAGTACACTTATTTTTAAACGTATTCACTGAACTCCCTGCTTTCTCCGACTCGTCTCCGTCATCATCCCCGCGTCGAGCTGTAGCCCATGTAAGTGCCCACCGCACCACTCATATTGCAGGTAAGGGGCGGTTCAGCAATTTCGCCTGTTTGAAGATGGCTTGTTGATGCTGCAGAGAAACGGGAGATAACAATAATGTTTCACACACAAGTAATGACACTTGCTGTCTAAATAACACAATGTTTCTCGAGGGGGTTGAGGCTTACCGTTTTATCCAAAGTTCTGAAGTCCTGCGCCATCCTGAGCAGTTTGCGGAGTGGCTTAGCCAATCAGATAGTAGGAGCGCTCGATTATAATTATTTAGTCACGTATCAACTATGCAAACCCATAACCTCTGGGCTGGGGGGCGTTAAGAAGTATAAATCAAACGTATCTCTACTTCTTAAACCAATCAAATGAAAGTGCACCAGATTTGAAATTTCTGGGACATTTAGGCCTAGGTGTTATTTCCTCAGACCGCGGGCTCTATGGCTTCACTGCAGAGACAACTTCTAAGAAAGGTTAAAGAACTGTTAAAGAAACAAAAAATCCCACTTTAAAGTTAATAAAATGGATGCTAAAGCAAGGCGTGTTGAAACGCAAAGTAAAATGCAAAAACTACGGACACAGAATGAAGTTGGCCTCTTCCCAGTGCAAGGATCATTACATCTGGTAAGTAACACTATAGGCTAAATTATTATAATCTTAAGGGCCTGTATTTTGTTTTTGCTAATGTCACTTTTTTAACCGTAACACCAGAATTTTCAAGACCTGACCAATCACTCATTTTAACCGGAATGGTTTGAAACCTGTCCTGAACCTACAAGGGAAATTTGCCGTATGAGGAGGAACCGTTCTGAGAAGACCTTAAAAGAACAGCTCTGCTTCATAGAGTGGACCGACTGGTTAGCGAGAAAACATAAACATGGTGTACTTGCAAGACTTCTAAAGGACATAAGAAATGCTTACCACAGATAAGACAAAGTCAAGCTGCCTCTGGTTTCCCTCATGGAACCTTTTTCAGAAAACAATTCGTCATTTTGTGTGCCTACTGAGTTTGTTTTGTTTAAAACCAACTCAAATTAATGAGCTTCCCTTCTCTGATATGCAGTTGTGCAAACATGTCTCTGTTTTGCTCTGTTGATGGTTTATAGAGTTTGTACTGTTCTCAACTGTTTTTCACTTTAATTGGATAGTCCTAACACAGGTCTACAAATGCTTAGTCGAGAATGCCAACTGATAGTCTGTTGATAGTCATCTTTATATATGTTGACAATCAACAGATAGTCAACATAGCTTATCTATTGATAGTCAATTAATCTAATCTGTAGTTGACAACCAACAGAGTATCAACAGAGTCAGTCATTGATGAGTGAGAAACATTGGGGATATGTTGACATCATACTGTTGACTTTCACCTGACAGATTGATTCAGAGTAGTTGAGTGTCAACTTACAAGACGTTGACAAGCTACATATAGTTAGTTGAATGTCAATCAATAACCTGTTTAAAAGAATAAGAGAGTTGGAAGACACTTTTTGTAAAATGTTGTAACAACTTGAAATGCACCTTATAGTCTACTGGCAGTAAGTTGAATGTATATAACTTGTCTGTTGACAAGTCTTGTTGAATATCAACTGATACACTGTTGACATGCAACTACATATCTACTGATAATGCACCTTATAGTCTAGTAATAGTTAGTTGAATGTATGTTACTTGTCTGTTGAAATACTTAAGTTGAATATCAACTGACACACTGTTGACATGCAACTGAATATCTACTGATAGCTTGTTGAGTGTAAACAGACGGACTTTTGTTACCGGAATCTCAATGTGACATCCCAAGGAGAACAAATTTGAAACAGAGCATTTTTCTTTGTGTTGTAAGACTTATGCAGACTACAAACAAAGGACTGGATGGATTTATTTCACATTTTGTAGCTCAGTAGACACTCAGGTTCCCCAAATAAATGTACACCATAAAAGTCGATTTTTCATAATATGTCCCCTTTAAAGTTTTAACAGTATCTATTTTAATCTCAGCACCCGGATGTGGCTCAGTTGGTAAATTGCTTTGTTGGCAACGCATGAATGAGTGAATGAGATTAGATACTTCTGATGATCACTTTACATAGCAACCTCTGCCATCACTGTGTGAATGGGTAGGTGTTACCTGCAGTGTAAAAGCGCTATACAAGCTCAAGTCCATTTACTTAGGGCGTGGTCACACTGACTAACCGTGCCTAAAAGCACGATTACCTCTTGTTCATAACGTCATAATACAACGCATGCATGCTTTATGTTATTATGAAGCGTGCTCAGTTGACAAACAGGCAGACGAGAGAGAGAGAGAGGGGGAGAGAGAGAACAAAAAAGGGACGCGCAGTCAAGTCCACGTCTGCACGTCGGAGAACAACACAGAGAGCATGGCAGCTACTTTACTGACTTTGCAGCTTATTTTAAGCTATTTGTATCAGACACAGCCATAAATTAATTTAAAAATAAAAGAGACGAGCGGCTGAGTCCGCAGGTGAGTCCGTGGCCGCACATCGGAGAACAACACAGAGAACATGACAGCTACTTTGTGGCTTATATTGTGTCATTTTAGTCAGATACAGACATGAAACTCTGGATTTCTCCTTAAGGGAGGCTGTCAGTGTTGTGTACCTGTACGCTTGTGCTCGTGCATGAAGTGTACCACGCCGAAGCACACCTCTCCGAAGTGTGCCAAAGCCAAGGAAGTCACACTGGCCAAACGAACTGGACTTTAGGGTTGAAGCGTGGTTGGGCACGGTACAGATGGCCAGTGTGACCGCGCTCACACTTAGTGTTTCCGTTCAAAGGCAGCCAGACTGCTGAGGTGGGCATGAATCCAGACCGGACATGAATCCAAACCGGACTCCAAAAATGTTATGGAGTAGCATAGAAAAAAAAAAGATTTACATGGAGAGGTTCACAGCATGGAAAAACTGGGAAGAAATAAATACAGTTAGCATTGTGTGTGACAAACATACGTTACATATTATATTCCATTACATTTGGCAAATTAACCAAAATGTATTAAAAAAACGTGTTGACTTTTGGCAAAATCTCAAAGTTAGGCCTTGAACTGATATGTTGATGGAAAAGATGCATAAGAACACAGTAATTATTATGTATTTTTGATTGCATAGTTGGCTGTTGGTGTCTCAGAAGAATTATATATTTTTTTCCACATGATACATCTAGGTCTTATTGCCCCAACGATGTAGGCAGGTTTAAAAGAGGAAACAACTACCAAATACTACATGTTGCAATTTGTGTGAAAACTAATGGGATGAGTCCTGTTGTGAATTTCTGGATGAGCTGGTCAGACAGTCAGTCCATGTAGGGCTCGTCTGAGCCGAGCGGGGCAGGAATGTAGGGAGCAGTCTTCCTGTTATGGGAAATATTCAGAGAGGATTTAGACTAGGAATCTCAAACTTGCAAAGAGCTGCTTCTGTTCATGCCGTAAATCTGTTGGTCAGAGATGAGACACTGTGTGTCATCAAGTATCTCCTTGATTTTACTCCACACACATCCTCATCCTTTGGTTAATGACATGCAGGTCAGTGACATCAGCTTCAGACTCTAAAGAGTGTTATGGACAAGACCATTCGACCCATATGTAATTATTAAACTTCTATTCTGAAACCATGGGCACTAAAATATATCAGCCTTCATTCTGCTGATATACACTTAAATCAGATTTTGGTAACATCTGCTGGGATTTGCTGTCATTCAGAAGCCAGAGTTTTCATTCCAGCTCATCCAAAAGTTGCTTGATTGGGTTAAGGTTGAAGTTTTTCAAGAGCAAACTTGGAGAATAATTTCCTTAAGGACCTGGCTTTGTGCAGAGTGGCATAATCACATTGAAAGAACAACAGATCTAGTCCAAAAATGACAAATTATTGTGTGCTGTAGGCTAAAGATTCCCTTTTAATTGGAAAAAGGGGATTCTTGCTCAAATCCCCAAAAAAGACGGAGAGGGACACACAATTTCTTCTTTTTCTGATCACTTTTGTGACAATATTAGATTTTGCAGTAAAGGCTGAAGAGCGACAGAAAAGAATGGGGTACAGAGAGATGGTATGACATCTGGCAAAGGACCAGGGTTGGAAATTAACCTTGACCCAAGTGTTGAGGACTTAGTCTCAACGGTGGTCACCCAGGTGGGCTACCAGGGTGCGTGATAAAGTGACAAACTGCTGCAACACGCCCACTTGCAGTTAGATCGGTCACACTGCTAATTTTGCATAAATCATATCCTTCGTTAAATCAGAAACGGGTGATTTTATTTTTTTAAAGTCTCAACCCACACAGTGTGTGCTGATACAGACATTTACTAATCAGACCAAAATTATTTTTTGTACAAGGCTGTAAAAATGTTACATTTCTGCAGTCAAAATTGACATTTTAATGTGGCGTGTGTATGGGACTTCCAGGTCTTTTGGAGCGAGCCTCAAGTGGACCCTCTCTGGCAAGTCTTCAGAGGTAGTATCGTCTTGAGTGGCGTATCCAGCACTTCCTAAAATTGTTCTAATCTGGGCTGATGTTTTGCTCCTTGTGCGTCAAGTTTTGTTTGATTGATAACTTTATCTCAAACGTCAAAAAAATAAAACATATTTAAATAAATTACTAAAGTAGTAACAAATACTAAAATGAACCTAAACAACAATTTCAGCTAACATTTTCAGCAATACACTTATTTTATCCCACCCATTAAGTTATAATAACTGCTTATTTTTTAAATGAGTTTTTCAGCATGAAAAACAGTAAATGCTATGGTGTGTTTCGTGTTCATGTCATCTTCAGTTTAGTATTGACAATAGCGGCATTTTGTTCCCCTATTGCATTTTGTTCATATCAACAGCATGCTACAAATGAAAATGTGTTTTAGACTATTATTAGAATAGCAGAAAAAATGTCTAAGAAACAGTATAGCTGTGTACCTGCTTGTATTGATTACAAATAGCTGCCAATACACCAAGTCCAATTTAGTTGTCAAGTTCTTTGAGATCTCATTTTTAGAACCTAACGTTAATATAACCAACTATTTTACCTCATGAGCAATTCAGACCGATTTTTATTTTGAAAGAAATTTCTTGAAAAAAATACATTTAACTGGACTTGTTTGGAGAATGTAACATATATTAAGTCAGGCTTTCCAAACCTTGGGGTAATGACTCCACATTGTCCCATGGAATTAAAATGGGGTTGCCTGATATGTTCATTTATTGATCAATAAGAAATATATTTTATATTAAAATATATTGAACACAGGCTATACTTTGGGCCATAGCTGATGCCAAAACAAGAAACTTGCAGAGTCGCTGTCTGTCTGCCATGCATTGTGCAGATATCTCATCTCTTTCAACAATAACACACACGAAAAATGCCTGAATGTTGTCTAAAATAAATGTTTACTTTCAACACTGTCGAAAATTCTATAACATGATTGAGAACAAATTCATTTAAGCAAAAGGTTGAGTGTGTTTTGGATGCCTAGGGTTGCCAGAGTTTTGTGAAGTCAAAGTGGGGTCTTGAGTCAAAAAAGGTTGGGAGCTATACTGTATTAAGTGTAATGAGATATTTTTCACTAGGATTAAGCAAATCCACTCAGTAGGATTTGAGTATTTGCAGTGAAAGTGTATGTCTCAGTTGTGGGAATAGAGAAAGTGTCTTCTTTGTACAGATACACTTGGACTTGTAAATTTGTAGTTCTGTCTTTCAAAATATGTGTCACATTCATCAATTTACACACTGATGGCAGAAGATGCTTATGTTAAATGTCCAACAGTTACTTCAGTCACCTGACACTGGCGCAGCAGTGGAGGCAATTTGGGGTTCAGTGTCTCGCCCAAGGACACTTCAACATGTGGCTGCAGGAGCTGGGGATCAAACCCCCGACCTTCAGACCTCCTAGACAGCTGAGCACATCTTATAAAAACATGCTTTTTTCCCCCATGAAATCACTTCAAAATGATTACATGACATTTTTATATTGGGCTGAACTGATTTCAACAAGTGATTAATACTATTCAGACAACACAATTATTTCAAGGCATCCATATGTTTATTTAAACACTTTTCTGCAGAATTGTATTTTTTCACATTTTTGTTGGACAAGATTTTCATAATGAACTTAAAAAATATATATTTTCTTATATACAAATAGCACAAATGTGTAGCTCCAGAAAAATATTCTCCAATTAACAAATTATAATTTCAAAAAGAAAAGAAGACCCAAGAGGACGGAAGAACAGGATCTAGAAAAATATCTTTCAGCTGAGCTGATTTCTTGTATCTTGGGATTTCTTCGTTCAGGTTTTCATCTACAGAACTGGCGATAATATATGGATTAATATACAAGTCCCAGCCCAAAACAGCCAATCACACCTTTGACCAAAGAAGGAGCCTTTTAGGCTTTAAGATGATGACATCACATTGGTAGAAAAAGTTATATTACATCATAACAGCTCTATTAAGGGCCATCCATCCTCAGTCTGGTGTGAATGCCTTCATTTGACTCTACACTGTCAGAAGTGGAGTCAGGGGATTAGTGAGTGTGTCCACAGCAGGGCTGCAGAGCAGGGACGTGTCCTGCAGGAGAGACACCAACTCAAAAGAACCAGTCTTGTTTTGTGTGGAAAGGGTGACAGACCCATGATGATGCACTCTACGCTTTTTGAGCACCACTCTCTTTGTTTCACTGTAACCACTTAACCTGGACGCAAGAGATCTACTTGGTCTGGGCTTTTTAGTCTTCTTCCTCAGCGGGTCGTGAGCGATTCTGTGACGCTGGAGAGACTGCCTCATAGCGAAGGTCTTCCCACAGCCTGCATGGGTGCAGGCGAAGGGCCGCATCTCCTCGTGGAAGGAGGTGATGTGGCTCTGCAGGTTGAAGGCTGTGGTGAAAGACCTCCCACATCCATCTCTGGGGCACTTGAGGACCACCCGCACATCAGAGTGGACGTGCTGATGCTGCTGCAAGAACCAGGAGTCTCTAAACTCCTTGCTGCACTGGTCGCACCTCACAGTGAGCCTGTGCCGCTCCTTCCTGTGCTTCAAGTAATCCGTCCACGTCTTTCCTGTGAAGCCGCAGCCCTCCTCCTGGCAGGGGTAGCCTCTGTGCACCTTCTCATGTCGCTTCAGCTTGCTGGGGAAGGCGAATCGCATTTGGCATCCTTCGTGAGTGCACTGGTAAGGAGGCAGCTGGGTATGCTGCTCACACATGTGGGACTTGAGCTGCTTGTTCTTCTTGAACTCGAGCCCGCAGCCCTCAAATTTGCAAACGTACTTCTTCTGCTCCTGAGCGTGAGCGCGGTTCATGTGTCTGGTCCGGTTCGTGTTGGTGGTGAAGGCCTCTTTGCAGCCGTCCACGACACACTGAAAGGGTTTCACGCCGCTGTGACTGAGATCATGCCGGGCCAAGTGATACGGGCTGCAGAACGACTTACCGCAGCCTTCGTGCTCACACGCGTGAGGTTTGATTCCCGTGTGCTTACACAAGTGGGCGTCCAGTTTCCACTGTTTGTTGTAAGCGGCCGAGCAGTCAGAAATCGAGCAAATGTAACGTTTGAGTGACTCCGTTTTGATTTCCATCTCGGAGGCATCGATAAGTGACAGGTAACACCAGTTTATAAATATTTTTCTTTGACCGGCCCTGGCCACGTTTTGCGTCTTCTTGACACCGGCACTACCCACAATCCTTTGCAACGTGACGCTAGATCCTGAACTCAGTCTGCATTTAGGTGCCACTCGGATCCTCGGAAGTTCCCAGGTAAAGAAGTCTCTCGTCGAGGTTCACTGTGAAAAAATGATCAACATATAGAATACGTGTTTTATTTCAGGACTTAGTAACAGTTTACTAGAGTATTCAAACTAAATATCACGACTTTTATACGGAAATTACAAATGTGCCAAAAACTGATATACAGTACGCGATTTAAAAGAATTATTGACAACCTGTCCATCAATTACTTATAATAAACGTGATCCGTAGGACACTAGTTTTTCTTCTCCGACGTTCCCGGTTGTTGGTTCGACTTCACAGAGCATTCAAGTACATCATCACAGTGGGGAACTTTTATTTCCGATTATTCTTACAGCGCGTGAAGTCAACAGATACGTCTAATTACCCATGAGCCTCTTGTGTTCGGTTGAGCAGCTGAGCAGCTACAAGAGAATTACGTTGTACGTTGTTGTTGTTTGTTTGTTTTACTTTTAAACAAGAGTAAGCTTTTCAGAACCGACATTAGAATATGGGTTTAGCTGTTGTCGTCATGTAGCTTCGTGTTGCTCGTATTTAAACGTCATAAAGCGTCATACAGCGAGCACACTATTGCTCATGTTTGCTTGGTGTTAGCCTCGAAGCTTTATAAAGACAAACTGAGATAGTTCACATGAAGGCTTTTAAACTTTAAGATTTAAGTTGTAAGTAGGTACATAGAAGTGCATATTTTAAAATCAAGTCATTTGACCTTTTTATGAGGACAGAAAAGAAAATATCTGTCGGACGCTTTTTTAATTTAGATGTATTTTTTTCTCCCAGAGATGCGGAAACTGCTTGAATCTGAATTGTATGTAAATTTAATGTTGAAGTTCATTGCAAAGTTTTTACCTCTGTTCCAGTGACATGACTCAACAGAAACACCTCAAATATAAAATCCCCCCTTCAGCCCTCCACCTACTTTTTGACCTAGACTGGCTCTTTTGGGTTTATATGCTGTACAAACATTTAAACTACCTGGGTTCATGACAGCATGTGGTCAGTGACGTCGCTTCTGTTTATTGTTTGTCATTTGAAAACAGGGTCGTACGATCATTACTAGTGTGGAGATCCAGTCGTCAGTATGGTAAGCTTTGACCTTTATCATTCAACTGTGTCTGTCTGCATGCAAATGGTCTCAAGATTACATGTTTAATCTTTCTATACTGACCAAGCGCCCTACAATGTTCTCCTCTACAGGGTGAAAGAAAAGGAACAAACAAATACTACCCTCCAGATTTTGATCCTGCTAAGGTGTGTATTTGGTGACAGATGGTGTTCTTGATTTTGTTTAAATCTAAGTGCTTTAAGGCTAAGATATGTTTCTATAACATTCTGGTGTCTTCAGCATGGATCCCTCAATGGCTACCACAAGACCCATGCGCTGCGTGAGAGGGCCAGGAAACTGTCCCAGGGCATCCTCATCATCAGGTGAGGACACAAAGAGAAATGACAAACAATTATTATTTAAAATCCATGTTGCTGACTTGTTATCAGATTGAACGTTGAATCCATTTGGGTTTTAAATGTTACAGACTCCAAAATACACATTTAAACAAGCAAATAAAAGACTGTGATACAATTTTACAACTGTTTATTTGTTGTTGTGGGAATACGAAGAAAGGCAAACCGATAGATAGTTAGAATCTTTATTATCATTGTATTCAAGGACATAATGAAACTTCGTTAGCAGCAATCCTAAACAGCAGCATTTACAAAAACAAAAATATATTTGTGGTGATATGAAAGAGAAATATGCAAAAAGTGGCCAGAGCAATTGCTGTTCAGTGAATGAATGATAATAATAATAAATAAATAGACAGTTGTGGTGACTGAAAGAATATATACAGTTGTTATTTTGCAGTGACTGATTAATTAAAAAAATATAAATATAGAGATATAGTGCAAATAAGTGAAGTTATAGTGCCGTGACAGAGTATCAACGGTTATTATTCTGCAGTGACTGGATGAGTAAATAAACAGTTTTAGTGCAATGAATGAATGAATGAATAAATAAATAGACAGTTAAAGTTAAAGTGACAGTAAATAAATAGACAATTATAAAGCAGTTAATTACAAAGTTATTGCACAAGTAATATTGAACAGTTTCAGTGTTATCAGTGAATATTCTGATAAATTGGGAACTCGTTTCCACATTAACGGTTTGAATGAATGTGACAGTCTTCATAAAGTAGTCTATATCTGTCTCTATGTTTTCCCTCAGACACGGTGCACATTTTAAACAGTTCTAATATTGCTAATTAGCCAAAATTTAACCCGAAGACTATTTGTTACGAAACTACAGATGTAAAATCAACAAAAAAGTACCAATGATAATACCAGTAAATGAAAGCATGTTAAGTTCTGTTGGCTGAGAGATATGGACAACAATACAGCTGAACGTGTAAACAGCCTGTTAAGTTTAGATATCCTGTAAGCTACTGTGAGTTGCTTTGGAGTGTTTTTACCCTTCAAATAAAAACAATGACAATCCTGCTGTTGTTCTTTGACATTTAAGTTAAGTGTATGGACTAATTCACTGGTTTTGTCTGCCAAGGTTTGAGATGCCCTACAACATCTGGTGTGATGGCTGCAAAAATCACATTGGCATGGGTAGGTCTGAAAAAAAGATAATCCATTTAGTCAGGTAAACAGTTTCCCACTGTGTGTGTTTTTCTGTGCACTAACACTGCTGTGGTACAGGGGTCCGTTACAACGCTGAGAAGAAGAAAGTGGGGACCTACTACACCACGCCAATCTACAGGTAAACACTTTTGACCCTCTGACCCCTGTGGTACAAGTGACACTTAACAAGAAAACATCAGAAAATCCTTGTGATTCTTTCTTAAAGTAACTTAAGACTCTGGCTGAACAGACAAGTTCGATAACAGACTAGTATCGTAAATTACTGGTACTGGGAAATGAGAAAACCGTCCATTTTTGTTTGCATCAAACAACAGAAAAGCGGCTCCAAACGCGTTTTCACTTGACTGACAGAATGCATGTCCTTTGATGTGTCCTGTGTTACATATGCGCACATCGCAGTTGCGATAGTGAAATGATATGTCGTTTAGCCCTACCGAATACTTAAATCACAACTAAGAAATTGAGAACTTGCACCGTTTGTGTCTCCTCCAGGTTTAAGATGAAGTGTCACCTGTGTGTCAACTACATTGAGATGCAGACGGACCCGGCAACTTGTGACTACTTAATAGTCAGCGGAGCAAGCAGGAAGGAGGAACGCTGGGACATGGAGGAAAATGAGCAGATCCTCACCACAGGTATAGCAATCATTTTAGGCATAATATTTCTCACAAAGATACACTATCCTTCTGTGTTTGCCCCCTCATAATCATCTCTCTCCTCTGTCTCCCTGTGCAGAGCGGATGGAAAAAGAGAAACTGGAGACGGATGCCATGTTCAAACTTGACCACGGTGGGAAAGACAAGGAGAAGCTCAAAAAGGCTTTGCCTTCTCTGTCCGAGATTCAAGACTACCAGGCCGGCTGGAAGAATGACTTCCAGCTCAACAGTACCCTCCGCAGGAAGTTCAGGGTAGGAGGTCAAATCCTTGGGTTTTTTTAATCAACATTTATGAGTGTATTTTTACTATTTGTGTGTTTAGTCTTTCTTTAACCATCACTGCAATCAAAAGTAAAGTAATACAAGTGTTAACAAGAAAAGAAACACAGTATTTTTGCATGTGTATAATTCTATATAATCACTGCTCCGTTTCTCAGAGCTTGTATTCCTGCACGTCATTACACATAAAAGAGAATCAAAAACAGCTCCAAAACACTTTATAGTCACAAGTAAATCCCTTCTTTTCACATAACAAGCAGTTTTGCATTTCTTGAGTTTTTAAATGCTGGTACACTTTGAGATCACCTTTAATTGTTTCTGTGGACTGAAAGCTCTATTTGACTTTGTGTATGCAGACACAGAAGAAGGTTCTGGCTGAGCAGGAGGAGAAGGACAACACAGTGAGGATGAGGACCAACCTGTCCATCCCGCTGCTGCCAGAGAAGGAGGAGGACAAGAAACTGGCATCACTGCTCACATACCAGGCACCTGACTGTAAATAACACATACAGTGTTTTATTTCACACATACAGATCAATTAAGATTATAAGAGATCGCAGATGTCTCTATATTAGCCACAAAAATGAACCAGACCATCAGAAAGAAGATTGATTATTTCTGTTAAGTTATTTTCAATGTGTGTGAGTGCTGTGACCAGGTAGGTGTCAGACAAGGAGCAAGAAACAGCCTTTGTAAACATTTTCCACAGCAAAGATCCACACTGAGTGATATCTATGACTGATGAAAGACAGCAGGAGGAGATTTTCATCAGATGACACCACTACTACATGTACAGTACAGGATCAGAAAAGGGATAAGACACACTGCTTGGTCCACATGGGGGTGCCAAAAATCAACACAAAATGAAAAGTACCTCACAGGAGTTTTAAAGGGAATTCTCTGAATGATTAAACAAAGAACTACTGAACACACATGAACATGGATTCGGCCGGGCTGGCCTCAGCAGCTTTCAAATTGAATTGATCAGATTAAACTGACTAGAGAGAACACACTACTATCTCTTTGGACCTGAAATTACGTTGTAATCAACTTCATGGTCTATACTATTCCTGTTTTCTCATTCAACATTACACTTCAGTATTTAGAGTAGTCAGTCCTAACACATTGATGCCATCAGGCTGTACACACACAAGATACACTCTTTAAAAAGCTGAGGTAAAATGAACACAATCAAATTAAAGCTTAAAAATGTAGCATAAATTAAAATAAGCATCTTTCTGAAACAGTTTAAAAAATGCAGGCGAATCAAAAACCTGTTTTGCTAGCTATGCATGAAATTACATAAAATAATTGTGATATAACTCTGTGTTATGATCACATGGATACACATACTAGTTCATTCCTAATTTCTCCACTCTCCCCTCTTCCATCAGCCTACGAGGACAAGCAGCACAGCAAGCGGAAAGAGATCTCCTCTCGGTCGTGGTTCAACTCGTCCTCGGCTGCACCTGGAAGTGCAGCTGGTATTCTGCTCCATAAGCTCGGCCTGCAGGGGAAAGAAGCCTCTGTGGCCAAAGCTCTGAGCTCCTCACCCAGCCCCCTGATCCTCAAACGTTCTGGGGCACCAGTAGTCAAATCTGAACCCTGTGCCACCATCACCAGCAGACTGTCACAACCTCAAATCATCACATGTGATGGAGAGATTTCAAAGGAAGGCCCGGGTACAGTAACCACACACCTGGGACGGGAGGTTACGGAGACAAATGGCTGTAGCTCCAGGGAGACGCATATCAAACAGGAAGCAGACGAAGGACTGATAATCATGAAGGATACTGGGAAGGAGAAGGAGAGGGACACATGTTTAGGAGCAGTCACATCTCTGGTTGCAGACTACAGCGATTCGGACTCAGACCCTGGACCATGAGGCTGAATGTAAAGCTGAATGGACAGTTTCTGTGTTTTAGTGAATGGATGTTGGAGTTTCATTTCGTGGGAGTTAAAGACAACCTGGTGTTTGTATCGACCGTGAAACATCTGAGATCATTTTTGCTGCTTTCGAGTTGTTGAAATAGCAGATGCGCTAAACCCACTTGGGCTGGGTATTAATAGTCTAATCCCTTTAAACATTGACCAAATAAACCAAATATAATGTATCAAATCTTTGGTCAATTTTTATTAGCTGCATTTAAACCTTTTTGTCCCCAAATTTAGAAAGTCTTCTTGAAGCCAATCACAGCAAGCGTTCTTTAATTTAATGCAATGTGTGACTTGCATACTAGCCAGCAGCTACAGCTCATACAGCCTGTGATGTGATGTTGTTGAGCACAGTGCATGTGATGGTTCAGTGGGGCGAGATGCCACCAAAAAATACTAAAGTGTAGGTTAATTAATATAAAGTTTATACACTCAAAATGTGTAAATGTAACAAACATCTGGATAAGGGGAGCGGTAGGGGTATTTTACACAGTTAAATGTTTCCCCTGAAGATAATTGGAATCAAATGAAGTACTTCTATTAGTATCTTTACACTTTAAAAAAGTTCTGGTGTGGTCCTGGGATCATTATATTTCTAATAGAACCCAGCTCGTGTGCTCACAGAGGAAATGTACTTTTTCCATAAACAAAGTGTGAAATAAGAAGTGGGTTTCCTGTTGGTGGCCTGCAGAATACATCAAAAATGTTTAATTTGATGATCAGTTCTCTTAATAAGGCGCTCCTGCAAATACTTTGAGTTTAAATGTGTTATTTTGATTAGATTTTCTTTTTCCTTGTTAAATTAAATGTGAATTCTGAATTAAGCAATGTTCACTGTTTGAGTTTTTACCTAAATGTTTCAAATTATCAAGACCATCTAAATAAGGTGTAAACCTAAAAATCTAGCTTACTCTTGCTGGTTTCTCCATATGTTTATATGCTTTAGGAGTGTGTCTGCCTCTTAGTGTGGAAGTGACTGGGATTGTTCTTCTGTGTCTTAGGAAACATAGTCTAGATTTACTCCATGCTTTCCCAACTTTGTAGCACCAAATGTAAAAATGTTGTAGATTTTTCAAGTAGCTTTAAAACTTGTGTGATGTAAAACAACATAAACCACACTTAAGCTACCTGTATGTTGGTTGAGTAGCTCCCTTCTTTTGATCTCCAGAAAAATGGGGCCTGCTGAAGAATGAGATAGTACTTGAAAGTACACATGAACAGGCTCCATCCATCAACCCAGAAGGCAGAAGGTGTGTGAGTTTTCTAATCAACAAGGACTCTGCATGTTTTTAAATCTAATGCAAGGCCAATGGACAGTTATTCGACCAAATAAGAAGGTATTTTATTTCTGATTGTTTGGACAATTTCTATCTTTTCTTAAATACTTTTTACTATGTGTACTGTGTCTGTTCTGTGTGTTCTTCACAGACCGTCTTGGCATGATGTTTTTGTGTGTATTTGTGCACAAAGTATGTATGCATGGTTAATACCTTTATTGTTCTTGTACTTGTAAGTGTTTGTTTTCTCTGAATCTGCTCCTCAGATTTGAACCAGTTGACCAATTCTGGGCGTGCCAGTAAGTAGTCAAAGAAAACAGACAACATGAGATCAATTGAACTTTAAAATAAGTCTTAAGACGGTTTAATTCACCTTTAACCGTGAGGGAAAAGTCCTTTGACTATTTTTTTCGGTTTAGCCTTTTCAGCTTAAAGATAAATGACAGGATTCGATTTGTTTGACAGTGAAATATTAACAACTACAAAAAGTATCAACCATCAATCAATCTTAATTGTATATTGCCAATTCAGGACAAATATATCTCAAGACACTTTACAAAAGAGCAGGTAAAAGACTTCACTCTTTGTTATATTATCTACAAAGACCCAACACTAATCCACCATGAGCACTAAGCATCATTTAGCAAAGTTACAGAGGTAAGGAGAAGCAGAAACCTCGAGCAGAAGCAAATTCATGAAGGACAGCCATCTGCCCAAAGTGTGTTGGGCTTGGAAAGGGGGATAGAAGGAAATTGATGGAGACAAACAGCAACAACAGCAACAATGTACAAGATAGATCTATAGCTACAATGTCCGGACCGTGGGAACTTTATCATAATTCTAGGACCCATTGGAACCCTGCTCTGTTTTTATTCATTCTACACCTCAGGAACTCTGAACTATTTGTGGTTCCTAGAACCCCATTTAGAGGAACATTTTTATCTCCTGCTTCAGAGTAGGTACCATGGCAGTGTGAATGCAGACAGTGTAAGTGTAGTATTAGCAGTAACAGCTAAGTATGATAACAGGCTGATGAGCGTAATATTTATTCTAGGCGATATGTTATCCAAGTTAAATGTTTCTATCTTATGACTTTCCAACTATTTCCAATTATCCATTACTGCAAAAAAAGTGCCTTTTTAATATGAATTTCAACTAAAACTGATAAAATAATGGACAAGAAAGCTTAAAAATGAACATTGTAACATGCTAGAAATAGTTATTTTGTGTCAAGCTTTGTCCCCCTTGTTGATTGTCATTATAAAATTATTTTGTTTGCTTGCTTGCCCAGTGTGACATTTGGAAAATGTAAAGCTTTCCTGAAAAACAAAGATTAAGGTGAATGCCTAGAATGTGTCATCTGTCTTGATCTTTAGTTCAAAGTTATGTCAAACACTTGTGAAATTTTAAAATCAGGTGCCATTAATTGTTGAAAACAATCCCTCTAAAAACCAACCTTTGGAAAAACAAAATATTTCTTCTTCTCAATGGTTGAATAAGCTTTCTGATGTTTGTTTAGCTTTCGAGAGAAATAAGCTACTGTACACGACCACATCATCAATATAAGTAACCACAGAGCTCAACCCCTGAGTAATGGTATTCATCATCTGCTGAAAAGTAGCGGGAGCATTTTTCATGCCAAATGGAAGAACATTGCAAATATACAGACCATCCGGTGTCACAATGGCTGAAATCTCCCTAGCCCGTGGAGTCAGAGGCATCTGCCAATAGCCTTTCAGTAGGTCTAACTTAGAAACAACCTCTGCTCCTCCGATCCTGTCTATGCAGTCTTCAAGTCTGGGAATTGGGAAGGCATCAGCTTTAGTCTGCTGGTTCACTTTCCTGTAGTCAATACAAGGTCTTGACGTATTATCAGATTGTGGAACAAGTACCACTGTAGAACTCCACTCACTCATGCTCTACCACCCCAATGCTCAACATATAAGACAACTCTTCCCTCAAACACTCCAATTTAGATGGTGCTAACCTGTACGGATGTTGTTTGATTGGAGCCGCACTGCCCACATCCACATCGTGCACCGCTAGAGCCGTGCACCCTGGGACATCCTGGAACAGGGGGGAGAACTCAGCCAACAGAGCTTTCATCTGACTCTGACACTCTGCAGGTAGATGCCCAAGTTGGTCATCAAGCGACCTAAGAGCCTCAGAGTTTCTCAGACGGAACCCAACACTTGTTTCCACTGTGTAAGCTGTGTTTCCACTTCCTCACTGACATCTTCAGCAACCAGCACATCATCTTGTAAATAAAATCCCTCTGCCAAGTTTGCACTCTCCTCCAAAGATACAGCTGTCTCCCTGAGAGAGCGCAGAGTGGGGTCCTGTTTCTGCTCTGTAACCAACGTCTATCCCTGTTCAACACAGGCAGCTGATCCACGCCACACCATTTAACAAAGACTGTATCTGCTAAGTCAACGGGGAAAGCTTTCTCTGGGTTAGATGCTTTGATCTGAGGCTGCGTCTGCCCTTTGTCTTGTCCTGACATCTTCCATAGTTCTTCTGAACTTTTTGTTGATGCAGATGTGGTCGATTTGGTTTTCCGTGACGTGATCTGGTGACACCCAGGTTGTTTTGTGGATTTTCTTGTGGGGAAATACACTCCCCCCAATCACCAGATTATTGTTCACGCAGGTCTCTGCAAACATCTCGCCATGTTTGTTCATGGTCCCCACTCCATGTTTACCAATCACCGTCTCATATCCCTCGTTTTGGCCTCCAATCTTGGCATTAAAGTCCCCCATCAGGATAATGATGTCCCTGTCTCCAATACTACTGAGTAGGTGGTTTAAACTGTCATAAAACCTGTCCTTGACCTCCTCATCTGCAACGTTGGTGGGTGCGTAGCACTGGATTATATGGGCTTTCACTCTCCTGTTGCTGGTATTGAAGGTTGCTGAGATGATGCGAGAGCTGATGGGTTTCCATGCAGTTAGGGCCTTTCTAGTGCCTTTCGTCATCATGATTGCCACTCCCTCCGTATGGTTGGCTGCCTCCTCTTTGTGTCCAGAATAGATAATGGACTGGCCACTGGTCAATTTGACCTCACCCGACTGCGTCCATCTTGTTTCTGTCAGGCCCAGGACTGAGAGGTTGTAGCGCTCCATTTCCTTGGCAATGGTTACAGCCTTGCCACCCTGGAACATGGTTCTGATGTTCCATGTCCCCAGGGGGATGGGTGTTCTTGGCGTCAGAAGGTGTGTCGGATTACCAGCGCCCTTGCGGGTTTGGCTGGTAAGCGTCATAGTCCCCATTGCTGGGGCACCTTCTTCAGCCAGGTGTGTGATTTGGTTTTTATTCGTTAGCGTTTCTGTAACTGGAACGTTTTTACAGGATGGGGTAGTTAACCCCACGCCTAACCCCCAACCTGGAGGGCCAGTTGCTGCTTTTCGTCTGACCTCTACTCTACAAACCTGCCCGGCATGGTTGAACCTGCTGGGGGGTATAAACCCCCCACCAGTATAGCCTTCGGAGTCACGGAGGCACACAAGCAACCCCACCACGACAAGATAGCAGCACAGCACATCACAAGAAAGTGCAGTGAGTGTGAAAAATCAAACCCAGAGGGAAGGTGCACACACTGTTACAAGTGTGGCAGTAGTGAACATTGGGCTATTGGCTGTCGAAAAAGAAATTATACAGCTGCCAGCAGTTGTAAAATAGAAGTTTCTGGTGAAAAGCTGAACCAGGCTGCTGTGTTGCTTAGTCAAGCTCCAACATCAAGAAAACAGGAGAAGACAGCAAAGTTGGTGGGGGAAAAAAGTCTGGTTCACTGTAACCTTGGAGGGGTTCCAACGACAGTGTTATGGGATTCAGGATCCCAAGTGTCAATGGTTGACATGAAATGGAAACAGACAAACTTAACAGATGCTGAGATTCGACCAGTGAAAGGGTATATTGGACCTTTCTCTGTAAACGGGACTGAGATACCTTATGAGGGCTGGATTGGAGTGGAGTTCAGCCTGCCAGAAAATAAGGACAGTGAACTCTTAGTACCTATATTGGTGAGTTCTGACCCACTTGCAAGACTGATAATAGGTTTCAACGTCATTGAAGAGTTAGCACTGATCAACATGTCTATGGACAGAACAGGTACAAGTAAATTTGTACACAGCCTGGGATCTGCACTGGACGTGGGATACAAAAAGGCCAAAGCAGTGTATTCCATGTTGAAAAAGCAGAAAAACAGCTCAGAAGTCCAAACTGCAAGGTTGGGAAGGCAGGATGTGATCATCCCAAAACACAAGATGGTAACAGTTGCCTGTGGGAAACTCAACAAGTGCATATTAAAGGAACAGTACGCAAAACTGGAGCCAAATGAAAACACACCTTGGCCTGCTGGACTTCAGGTAAAGCAGCAATTAGTACAGTTACCTACTGAAGATAAAGCTACCATTTCAGGTATGGTTGAAAACAACAACGACGGTGACAGCAGACTGCAGAACAGAACTGTACTTGGCTGGTTATATGCAGTAGATGCTGTACAGATTGTTGAGGCGAAAGCAAACTGCTGCAGCACCTGAGCCACAAAAGCAAAATGAAGATTTTAGCAAAAGTGACCAAGTAAAACTGTGTCAGGAAACAACATCAGAAAAATGTCATGAAAGTAAGCTTGAAAAACAACTTTGGGATCCACCAGTTGATCTCTCTCACCTAACAACTGAGCAGCAACAAAAGGTGAGACAAATGCTGAGGGAAGAGTGTGAAGTTTTTGCTAGAGACGACTGGGATACTGGATGCAGCCCCGGTCTGCAGATGTCCATACGCCTGAAGGATGACATCCCAGTTTCAAAGACATACAACACCATCCCTCGTCACCTATATCAGGAAGTAAAAAAACACATTCAAGACTTGCTCAGCAGAGGATGGATTCAAAAGTCAACCTCTTCTTACTCATCACTGATAGTGATAGTAAGGAAAAAGGACTCCTCTATTCGACTTTGTTTTGACTATCAACGGCTAAACGAAAAGACACACCCTGATCAACACCCCATCCCAAGAATTCAGGAAATCTTGGGGAACCTTGGAGGAAACTCATGGTTTACAGTACTCGACCAAGGTAAAGCATATCATCAGGGCTTTGTCAGTGAGGAAAGCCAAGCCTGCACTGCCTTCATCACGCCATGGGGATTATATGAATGGCTCAGGATCCCTTTTGGACTGACAAATGCTCCGGCTGCTTTCCAGCGTTATATGGAGGGTTGCCTTGGAGATCTGAGAGATGAGGTATGTGTACCCTACCTTGATGACATTCTAGTATTTAGCAAAGACTTTGACCTCCACGTTGAGAATGTAAGAAAGGTGCTACAGAGGCAGAAGAGCTGTGGAATCAAGCTCAGACCCAAAAAAATGTGACTTGTTTAAAAGAGAAGTGTGCTATGTTGGACGTGTCGTCTCAGAGGAAGGATATCGGATGAACCCGAGAGAGGTGGAAGCTGTTCAAGCACTGAAAAAAACAAGACCAAACAGTCAGAAAGGTAAGATCCCTGGTTAGTTTCCTCGGCTATGACAGATCCTTTGTTGCTGATTTTTCAAGAATCGCCAAGCCTCTTTATGACTTACTGTCCCACCCCAAGACTGAAAAAAAAACAAACAAAGAAGGGTCGAGGCTGCAGTTCTCCACAGCTACCTCCATCCCAGCCAGTGGAGTGGACAAAAACACATCAGCAAGTGTTGGAAAAGCTTGTTGACACATTGGCATATCCCGATCTTGAGAAGCCACTTGTGTTACATGTAGATGCATCTGAAGATGGTTTAGGTGCTGTCTTGAACCAGCGTCAAGAAGGAGGCCGGAGAGTGATAGGATATGGATCACAAACACTCCAACAGAAAAGAATTACAGATTCCACTCTGGAAAGCTGGAATTCTTAGCTCTTAAGTGGGCTGTGACTGATTACCTCTTCCACGCCCTTCATTTCACAGTCTACAGTGACAATAACCCTATGACGTATGTAATGAAGACTGCAAAACTGAATGCTGTGGGGCATCGTTGGGTGTCAGAATTAACAGATTCCTGCTTCAGTCTGAAATACAGGCCTGGAACTGTTAATCGTGATGCAGACTTCCTATCTCGTCAACCTGCAAAAAACTCCTCTGTACATGTCAGAATGTACAGAGGAGTGTAAACCAGATGACATAACAGCAGTTGAAGAAGGACTGCAAGCTCAGTAAGAAGGTGACACTGACTGGATTTCAGCCATTACTTGCAAGGTAGATGTCTTAACTCAACAGACCACTCTATGTGAGACCACAGTCCAACCAATACCAGCTGAAAGTATTTAGTCAGGTCAGAGAGAGGATGCAGGGATAAATAGAGTAATCACTCTAAAAACAACAGAATGAATGTTTGAGATACAAAGACAAGATCAAAGAGTCAGTGGCAGTGAAAAGCCTTCTGAAGGAGTGGCCTCGTCTTTATCTGGATAAAAATGGAATCCTGCAGCCAAAGACCATTTTTCGAACTCTATTGGTGGTTCCTGAAAAGCTCAAGTCACTCATCTATCAGCAGCTACATGAGGAAATGGGACATTTGGGTGCAGACAGGATGATCTCTTTTGCCAGAGAGAGATTTTTTTGGCCAAAGATGAGAGAGGAAATTGAACATTATGTAACAAAAATGTGCCTTGCCTGAAACAAAACAAAAACAAGCAGAAAAACAAGGACACCACTGCAGAGCATAACAACAGCAGCACCTTTTGAAATGATCTCCATTGATTACCTTCATCTGGAGAGAAGCAAGGGTGGAGTGGAATACATATTAGTAATAGTAGACCACTTTACAAAGTTTGCACAGGCTTATGCAACACCAAATAAGTCTGGCAAAACAGCAGCACGCAAGATCTTTGATGACTTCATTCTCAGGTTCGGCTTCCCAGCCAAGATTCATCATGATCAGGATAGGGAGTTTGAAAATGAGTTGTTCAAAAAACTGGAAAGCTACAGTGGGATACAACATTCACGAACAACACAATATCATCCTCAGTCTAACCCATCTGAACGTTTTAACAGAACGTTGTTAAGCATGCTTCGGACACTGGAAGAAACTCAAAAACCAAACTGGAAGGACTATTTACACAAAGTGGTTCATTTTTCTTCCTTGTTAAATAAAATAAATGAATAACCATAATTGGCTCAATTGCTCAATGGTGCTTTGTATATCAGATCCTCATCAATCAACCGCAAATACAATGATTTCCTAAAATGGTTACACTGGAAGAAGAAAATGCAACTCCCAGTTTTGTAAGCATGTTAACACATAAATATTGCATGCTGAGGGAAGGCTGGTCTGTTCTTTACAAAGGATATACTGGATTTCTGCTATATTTATGTATAAAATGGAACACATTTTTCCAAGAGCTTTGTAAGTGAGAAGAAGGATTTTAAATTATATTCTAGGTTTTATGGGAGCCACTGCAGAGAAGCCAATACAGGAATGATGCTATCTCTTTTTCTAGTTCTAGTCAGTCCACGAGCTGCAGCATTTTGGACCAGGAAGAGACTTAATGAAGAGACTGGATGTTCTCAGACCGTAACTTATAATATTTCATGCCATAAAGTAACCGAGGGGGATAGAAACAAGACTGAAGCATGTGTGAAACTTAAGAGGACTCCAAAAATATTCAGTTAAGATAGATTTAAGAGGTACACTTTATCATTACTTCCATCTTTCTGTCCATCTTTCTACAACAATATTTAAACTGTGGGATTTTCCTGGATTTGTTTTGTTTCCATATTAAATAATATTGAGTTGCACTTCAGAGTAAGGCCCTCTGTCTTTTCCTGACAACTTTTGTTTACTGCATCAAAGGGAAAGTAACTGGACCGACACTTTTGATACATAATGCAGTTTGTCTGGCTTAGACAGTTTAAATCCCATAATCACTTCAGACTTTGTCATATTGTTGCACTAATAAGGGATATCTTAATGGCCACTATAAAAAGTAATGAAAGATCTCAGTTGGAATAAATTAATTTCTATGTACATAGATATGGGAGCATGAATATTGAAGATGCGGATTACTGCGGCATCATACTGTGATTACAATACTCTGCAACCATTATCCATACTTTACTACATGGCAGCTACTTTGCACCATTTTTCTCAGGTCTATATACCGTATACTCTATGTGTCACAGCCAGACAGGATATGTTTTACTCTGGACAAACCTCAGCACTCTGTAAAGGAGGGGGAATACGTCACCCTTCTCATGTTTCAGTCTAAGCGGGAGGAAGTCCGTAGAGACCACAGGAAGACGAGGGGGTCTGCCCCCTCAACTAATAGCTGCACATACCCAATGTGGTTAAGTACCCTCCCCCGTTTTTAAAAGTCCTTTGTGCCCCTTTGACCTATTTAAAAATGTTCACGTCACATATTTTTTGTTCTGAGACATACACAACCACTATTTCCCATCCAGACAGAAATTCACTTTTCTCTAACACAGCCACGTAGAAATTCACTTTTTCTCTTTTACACAATATTAAAACACAAAGACGTAGGCCTTTACATACACAAAGACAAGGAAGTGTTTTTTCTTTTCTTACTCACACTTAAACTAAAATAGAGTTTATCTGTTTCTCCTGTCTTCTGATTCCCTTGTAACGCATCCCTGCTACTTAATGTAGCTTCACTCTGACTCGATGTAAATAGATATGAAATTATTAATAATGCCCATTCTCATAGACATTGCAACACTTTTTACACTTATAATTTGTACTAAGAAATAATCTTTTCCTGTGCTCTAATTATGAGTGTGCAGGTTACAGTCTGGCTTTATTCTCAGCAGTAACTTTTTCTCTGGTATAGAGAATTACTTCTACTAGCCATTCTTGGCATTTCACAAAATAACATGCACTCTTAACAGACACTTGAAAAGAAACATTTGAGATTTTAGACACATATAACTATCCCAGGCATGGAATCAGACTGTGCATATTAACCAAAAGTCAGATAAAAACTGGTTTGTGCCTGTTGCTGCCCAAACTATGTGTCTCTATTACACTTAAATCTTTCAAGGCTCAAAATGAAGTCAACTTGTTTGTTGCACTCTTTATTCTTTAAATTTTGTTGTACTTTCCCATTACTTTTTTTTAGGAGATTCTATAGAAATTTATGGCATATACATCTCAAGCAATAAACCTACTTGGCAATTAAACATGATTCCAATTCAGATTTTTCACATATGGAGGAGGTAAGAACAATAGAGGAGGTCCTGAAAGTGAAGATCAGGGAGGCCAAGGACACTTTTAGAAGGAAGCTGGAGCAAAGACTCCAGCAGAACAACATGAGGGAGTTCTGGAGTGGCATGAAGACCATCACAGGCTTCAGGTCAAGCCGCAGCAGAGAAGTTGAAGGCAGTGTGGATAGGGCTAACAGACTAAAATCATTTTTTAATAGATTTGTGGAGTACTTCACCATGTCTTCAGCTTGAGCCTGAGTCTTTAGAGGGTCCCTGTGCTGTGGTAGATGTTCTGCCTTGGTCCTGTGCCGAAGACGCCGCGCCCAAGCCCCTTATTTTTACTCTAATTCTTCTATAACTATTTCTTGTACTTGTTGCTTGATATTTTACTTACATTCCCATCTTATTAATATTTTAATTGTATTTAACTTTATTTCTATTGCTATATTGTGTTTTAGTGCAACTGTAACGACCAAATTTCCCTCTGGGATTAATAAAGTATTTCTGATTCTAATTCTGATTCTCTTGATAAATTCAATTTGTGAAACTAGAAAAAAAATCCCAAATTGTGTGCCAGGTGTTTGCCTGGAAATTACTCAAGATGCCTTGAACCCAAAAAGTTGATTGTGAATAATTAATGTTTGATTTTGTGAAAGGAGACTGATTCAACAGGGTCCCATTTAGAGTAATGACAAACTTCAGGACGAAAAGGATTTATGTTAAAAATGTCATGAATATAAAGTCTTAATGACTCTGTATTGGTAAATCTGCAGTGAAACGTTGATTAAGAAGAATGCTTTGGAGTCAGTTAGTCTGTAAACCATCATTGATTTTCTACTGTTTATTTTTTTTATCAGAGCAGAAATAACATTACTCAACTGCTGCTGGGAAATTGTGTGTTTGTGTACAGAGAGACGCTCTGGGGGGAGACTGAGGTGATGTGGGGGTGCAGAAGGAGGGTAGAGAGTGGATAAAAGGAGGGTGCTGCAGGGTGACACTCTACTTTGTCAGGGGATCAGGATCTGGTAAGAGGATGAGGAGGACGATGCTGTGGCTGCTGGCCTCTCTGGCCTTTGGATCTCTCTCTTCTCTCGCTGATGGAGCTCCACTGTATGTACCACCTTACCTTTGTAATTCCACCTGGGCTCAATGTTTACTGAAGAAGAAATGAGATATGCACTAGTATATGTTGTGTATGTTAGTTTACGCTGCTCCTTGTGTTCAACTTGCTCTTAATGAAAATGTTTGGAAGCAGCTAACACTATATGGGGCTTCATCCATATTCAATTTAAAAAGCATATTTCATAAAGCTAATGTCTTACATAATGAGAGGCAATGGTCCAGTTTGCATTTTGTGTCACAAAGGTTAAACTGTGGTCTGAGTTTGCACAGTGATGTATTGCACCAGACTTTATGAAATGTTGTATTGATCCAATGTTGGATCTGAAGCAAGATAATTAATACATTACTCATTATTTGTGAAGTCCATGCAGGAGCTCTTCCTCTTTTGTTTGATTTATTGTTTCTGCAATTTGGCTGAATTGAAACTTTAACTAACAGACTCCAAGATAGAGGCTCTCACCCTTGTCTGACCATGTTTTCATTCATGTTTGATTTTTGTCCCTTCATTGTTAGGATTTATAACAGATATCTGTTCATCCTACACCTTGACTGGTCACAAAAGGTGACCCAGTCTTTGCGCTAAGGAACTCCCTGTCTTCATGAAGATCTCAGGGAGGCAGACTCAGTGTCCTCTTTGAAATTTCTTCCTGAAACTCACTTTTAAAGTCCCGCTTTTTCTCAAACCTTTGCTCTCATGCACTTTTTTTAACCTTGTTTTAACCTTGTTTTACTGATGATGAATGAATCTATATTTGTTATTTGTCTAAGTTTTAATTGTGAAGCACTTTCTAACTCAAAAGTGCCACATGCATTGGCAACGTAAGGCAATTTTATTTAAAGAGCACCATTCATATAAAGAGCAACCCAAAGTTCTTTAGACAGTTACAAAACAGAAGATTAAACACACCATTAAGCAGAAACAATTACAATAAAATACTAAATATATTAAAATATAACTCATACAACCATTGATTCTAACGCCTTGAAATTGATGCCTGAAAACAACACCCCTGCTTGATCTTCTTCTGAGGGGAATTTCTAACACACACACACACACACACACACACACACACACACACACACACACACATACAATTTTGTCACATATGAAATTTTGTGGGGCCTTTAACCTCTGGGGAATTGATTCCCAACCTGTGGTCCAGGCAACCCTGGAGGGGGGAGCTGTTTGCTCTTAGGTTGTCAATATTAGACTTGCACATATTCACTAATAATCTAGATAACACACAGAGGAAAAAAGGGGTTGGAAACACTGCCGTGGGCCTTGTATGTTTCAGCAGTCACATTTCTTAAATAAATAAAAAATGATTCCATAATCATGCAAATTAGATAAAGTCATTAATGTTATTATTACATAGCTTGAAGCGCTTTTTGCACCACGCCTACATAACAGTCTATCTTTCCTTCTTCTCTGCAGGCAGGTGATGTCTGCCCCCAACCTGTTGCGTGTAGGAACAGCAGAAAACATCTTTGTGGAGTGTCAGGACTGCACAGGAGCAGATATTAGTGTGGATATCAGCGTGATGAACCATCCGACTAAAAACAACAGGCTTGTACTCAAACATGTAATCCTTAACACTGGAAATAACTTTCAGGCACTTGGGCAAATTACGGTAAATTGAATATTATTACCTAATTTTCTGCCAAGACAACAAATAAGATGTCTAGAATCCATGAAAGCCAACTATAAATATTCCATCATATTGGTTATTCATTGTGTTTGTCTTCTTGCTGGTTTCAGGTCCCTGTTGGAGACTTCAGTCGGGATCCAAACATGAAGCAGTATGTGTACCTGCAGGCTCAGTTCCCTGACCGCCTGCTGGAGAAAGTAGTCCTAGTTTCATTCCAGTCTGGGTACATCTTCATCCAGACTGACAAGACGCTCTACACCCCCGACAGTAAAGGTACACACTGCTGGAAACACTGTGGAAAGTGTTTTTTTGTTTTTTTTTAACAAGACAAGAGATCATTTTCTGAAAATAAGTCACTTAAAGGCAGGGTTGGTAATTTTCTCCAGATCCACTTTTTAAGATGTTGGTTGGAATTGTCCTTAGATCCTGACAGAAATTAATAACTCATGTGCTCTGAAAAGAAAATCCGTCATCTGCAGCAGCTGTAAGCCTGTAAAAACTTTGACCAATGTCTGCCACGAGGTACCAATCTGATGAACCAATCACGCCTCCCTGTCTCCCCGCTAGTTCTCTACCCAAGCCCACACTAAAAGCGTGTCACAGATGACGAAGTTTATACTTTTAGAGGATTTTAGAGGTTGGCCCTTCTGAGTAAAATAGTCACGTTTTTTCAACATCTATTATGATATATAAGTATATAAGTGTAGTGTTTAGTTACCAATGAATTAGACAACGTAGTTTCTACACAATGCAAGCGATGAGTTGAGGTCTTCTTTTGAGGTAGCACAGAGGGGAGGGGGTAAGTGCATATGGAGCACTGAAGGAATCCTAGTTTCAAATCATGCTAGATAAATTTTTTGGCTTTATGTGCCTTTATCTGAGATAGGACAGCGGATAGAGTTGGAAATCAGGGAGAGAAAAGTGGGGAATGACATGCGAGAAAGGAGCTACAGGTCAGATTCAAACCCTGGCCGCCCGCTTGGAAGAATACAGCTTCCATAAATGGGGCGTGCGCACTAACCACTGCACCACCAGCGCCCCACCCTCTTATTTCCTATCTCTTTTAGTTCATTACAGAATGTTTGCAGTGACGCCCAAAATGGAGCCGGTAGAGAGGGATGAAGATACCGCAACTGATGCTTCAATTGCCATTGAGTTTGTGGTATGGTATTTTATTTTTGGGCAGCATAAACTTTAATTCAATAGTAGCCTATCATATCATCAATAAATGGCAGCTTTTTTCCTGACGCTAAACAACCAGCCTTGTGTCTTTGTCAGGTTTGGGGTCTACCTCATTTTAACATTTAACCAAATCAAATACAATAAAACATAATTGCATGTCCCCCTCTAGTTGTTGGGGTTTTGTCCTTCATTCAGCCTCTCCATTCAGTGGAAGAAATTTAAGGAATTATTTAAAAAAAGAAAAAGAAGCCATCTCCTTAATAACCAGGCTAATGTATCGAAATAAAAATAATTATATATATGTGATGTAATATATGTATCATGTTACATCATGTATGTATTAATCTGTACATTTAAATGTCTCAAATAAATGGTTACCAAATGTTGTTTATTTTTTAGACACCTGAAGGCATGATTTTACCACTTGATCCAGTCTCTCTGAAATCAGGGATCCACTCCGGAGATTACCAGCTGGCAGAAATTGTCAGGTATGACTTATATCTAAATTAACACAATAAATTCTCACGTTTTACTGTCGTACATTTAGTTGTGAAGTGGTTATCCTACATTTCATTATGACTAATAACAACAACAAATCAGGCTTACCTGGACTAATTACTATTATAATACATTTTATTTTGTTAGTGCAAAAAATTGTGTTTCTTACTCAGTGTTTCTAAAACCTCTATAAATATCTATATTCAAGTAGGCTACTGCAGGCTACATTAGGAGAAACAGTTTTTTGAATTGAGCCCACTGGAGTTTCAACTTGTGAAACAGATTTAAGTTAACTAAATTATGAAATATGAGTTATTAGATTTGAAAGGTAAAATACTCCACTTTTAAAATGACTGAAATGTATCTCCTCAGTTTAAAAAAACACTTACAGTGTTGATAAAATAAAAATGGACAGGTCATTTCCAAAAACAATGACATATATTAGTTTATAATTTGATATGTTGTCTTGTGTCTTGTGCTATGTTACATTTATTCATGGGGTTTTAATATTTTGTAAAACACACTCTATTTTTATTCATATTTTACACCACTTCCCACATTTTTATGAAATGGGGTCGTACATCACATCACTGTGAGACCAAAACTAAGCTAGCAAAAAACAGCTAAGTTGAAGCAGGCTTGCTAAAAGGTAGCTAACTAGCTTAGCTAGAGGGTCACTTTTCACTCATGTGGAAACAAGCAATCTAGTTAGTAATTCCAGCTTTAAGTAACTTGTTGTCTTGTTAAAAGTTAAGGCAGGTGATATTTTTACTTCAGTCATATCTGTCCATTAAGTATAGCATCAGGGGACAGTTAGCTTATAAGTAGAAACAGCTAGCCTAGCTTCTTCTGAAGTAACACATTGACTGGCAGCCATTGATGACTTATGGAAGTGCCTCATCCCATTGAATGCCCAGTTTAACACCTATTGGATGGTTTTATTATTTTTGTTGTAACAGATTAAACAAAAATGAGGAAACCCTGAACAAGTAGATTTGAGAGGTGCTTCAGGAGTCGTTTGTTTAAACTAATAATTATTTTCCTGTTTCTAGAATTTGTAGCAAGTTCAACTTTTTATGGCTTACTATATTTTATGGCTAACACACAGATCCAAGCTATTAACTTTTTATTTTTTATTCAGAAAGTGATTAAGGTTTAATTATTCCTTTAAATAGTGTTTTAACTAATTTTATCTTGAAATGAACAGAGTAGGCCCAACTAATTATACTCTAGGTTTTACCTTTAGTCTCCCAATGTTATGAATGTTTTTGCTTGATTACCGACATATACTGTTTGTTCTTGTGTTTGGGTGGCTGTAGTCCAGGACTGTGGAAGGTGGTTGCAAAGTTTCACAGCAACCCACAGCAGAGCTACTCCGCTGAGTTTGAGGTCAAAGAATATGGTGAGCCTTTCAATTATCTCCTCTGTTATGTACACAGCTTTACATACTTTTTAAAACTAGTTATTAAGTTAAATAAGGTTTATTATTAAATTAAATTAATAAATAGGGTTAAAATGTTAAAACATTTTCAGTGCTGCCCAGTTTCGAGGTCAAACTGATTCCTGTGAGCCCCTTTTTTTACGTGGACAACCAAGAGTTCACCGTCGACATCAAAGCTACGTATGTAAAAGATTTGGTACATTAATTTGAGGAGAATAAAAAAAAAGATAGATAGATAGATAGATACTTTATTGATCCCGAGGGAAGTTCAAAGATTAAAGGTTGTGTTGTTGACAATCAAATTTTCTATTTCCCCCTCTGTTTTAGGTACCTGTTTGGTCAAGAAGTGGATGGGACGGCCTACGTGGTGTTTGGTGTTATGCAAGATGGTCAAAAGAGGAGCTTTCCAAGTTCTCTTCAGAGAGTGCCGGTGAGCACACAGCTTTACTTTTCTGTTTTTTTTTTCTTTTTTAGCTTGATAGTTGATCACTTATTGTATGTCTTACTGCTTGGCTTTAAAGGTCATATATTATGCAAAATACACTTTACCATGTTTTTTGAACACTAATAGTTGGCCCTAGTCTGTCTACAAACCCCTCAATTGTGAGGAAAGTCTGTCCTCTACATATTTTGATTGCTCAACGTTTCAGAAAATGTGTGCTCAAACAGGCGGTCTGGAGATTTTCCCTTCATGACATCACAAATGGAAGTAATCCCTCCCCCAGGTGGGGGACACTCCCACAGCTGGGTGTTTGTTCTGTCCTCTGAGTCTGCCATCTCACTGTGAACAATAGAGCTCAACAGTGACCGCCCACCTTTTCGGCACCTCTGGTTCCGGAAATACATTTCAAATCCTCCCTTGATTTTTCACAAAATCCTTTTATCATGAGATTGTCACATGGAACCAAGATAGCCAGCTACCCCAATACTCGTGACTATAGTACATTTAATTCGGCACCAAAACAGCATTAAAAAAGGAAAATAAGGCAAAAGGTACAAGACCAAGTACATCATTTTCATCCAGAGTCAAGGAACTACCCATCCCACAATCCATTGCAAGTGATATCTTTTCTTCTTAAAAGTAACTTTTGTTGTTGTTATATTGTTTATAATGTTAATACAAGTGTTGTACTATCTTGTAGTTTTTGTTGTGGAAAATATAAACTACATTCACTGCAGCATGACAAGGTTATTGGTAGGCTACATTTCGTGTTTCTAACTAACTAGCTAGCCTGGTCGCGAAACGTATCTGTTCGCATTCGATTCCGAGGGGCAGGAAAAATTTCTATGGTAACAGCAGGCTCAAAGAATCAGAAACACTCTATGATCGTGGGTAGTGTAGTTCTTTTCCCCGATGTTGCGAAAAAATCTTGTTTTTTAAATTGAGGTTGATATCATACGAACTTGTGTCTCCTACAGGAGCATATACCATCGTTCTACACTCAGGTAGCTCGTGGTAAGTCTACCTTGGATGGTTATGGCTAATAATCAAATCTGCTATGGAGAAAAGAAATGGCAATTTTTCATCCGGAACCACACTGTTGAGCCCTATAAGGCCGTCATCACAGCTGTGATCAGACACAGCTCATTTGCATTTAAAACTACAGACACAGAAACAGCCTGTTCTGAGCAGGGCTGAAATAGAGGGGTTTATAAGCATGTTAAATACAGGATCAGAGTAGATTTTTTTTTAATCTAATGTAATACTTTATTGTCCCCTTAGGGGGGAATTTGATGTCACAGCCTTGCACAGTTCGTACACAGGTATACACATATACACGGAACACAGGAAGAAAACATTTTGAACAAGAAACTTCACAGACATGTTTTGGGGACCTCTGCGACTTATTTAAACTGGTTGAAAAGGAGGATAATATGTGACCTTAAGCATACATTATATGCAGTAATTGAAATCATAAAAAACCCCGGCAGTACCCGGGAAGTGACTTGGCGTCTCTCAAGCAACTACACCAACTTCCATACTTTGGTCCGCAACAGGATTTGAACTGGTGACCCATCCGGTTCTTATCCAAGTCCCTAATGACAGAGCTATAGCCACCGTGATCATAACAGCCATGCTGATGGATTACATTTTCAAGTTTAGTGAAGTACCTCCAAGTATTCACTGCATTACTGTACTACATTTAAAGATGCATTCCTGTATTTTGTCACATTAGATCCAGGGAGGTAACGGATTGGTTACTCTGAGGAGGGAGCACATCACACAGACCTTCAACAACATTATGGAACTTGTGGGAAGCTCCATATTTGTAGCAGTCAGCGTGCTTACAGAGAGCGGTGAGACTGACTGTTTCTGTTCTGTATGATCGATCATTTTATATTCTTACTAATTCAGCCTCTTAAGTTTCTAAACAAGTTTTATTTATGTCAACATTTTCCAAATTAAGATGCGGAAGATGTAAAGGATGCATGTTTCTGTATCGGTTTATCAAGCAGCAAGCAAAGGGATGTTCAAGTTTTGTTATCAATTTGTGTGATCATGTGATTCTGGATGAACTCACAGGTGGTGAAATGGTGGAGGCAGAGCTGAGAAGTATCCAGATTGTCACATCACCTTACACCATCACCTTCAAGAAAACGCCAAAGTTTTACAAACCAGGGATGTCCTTTGATGTTTCGGTAAAGTTTTTCTCCTCCAGTTTTTAATGTTTTTGACAGCTCAAGGATGACAATTAGCGGCGCTGGTAGCGCAGTGGTTAGTGTGTGCGCCCCATGTATTGAGGCTTTGGTCCTTCAAGCGGCCCAAGTTCAAATCCAGCCTGTGACTCCTTTCCCACATGTCATTCCCCACTCTCTTTCTCCCTAATTTCCAACTCTATCCACTGTCCTATCTCCCCATTAAAAAAAGAATCTCAATCTCATCTAAAAAAAAAGAAAAAAGGATGGCAATTACTTCCAAAGAAATAGGCTTTTGCAAAAACACATTTATGTATGGGAAAGTCACATGTTATTTTAAGGATCCTCTATTATTTTTGGTCAGTTACATTATATGCACAGCTGGTGCAGTTTGCAGAAAAACAACACCCCCATTCCTAAATGACAAACATTTCCCCCAAAATGTTTGTCATTGAGGAAGGACAGTGGACACGAGACTCTGATCCTTTTTTGTAACGCACATCAATATGACAATCTTGCACAAGCAAGGACCACCTCATCAATCTCTGATTAGAGTTACTCATCTGCGCCAAAAACACAAGAGGATTATGGTCAGTATATACCACAACGGGCAACGAACTAAGACCCCATATAGACTTCGAAATGTTGCAGGGCGAGCAACAACGAAAGAGCTTCTTGCTCGATAGTGCTGTACCTCATTTGGTGCTTGTTGAACTTTTTGGAGAAGTAGCTGATTGGATGATCAACACCATGCCCATCCTCCTGCAGCAACACCGCACCTGCACCGTTCACGCTGGCATCCACCTCCAGCTTGAAGGGGCGTGCGAAAACAGGTGCTGCCAGTACAGGTGTACTACAGAGGAACGCTTTGGCTGATTCAAAGACTGCCTGGCAACCTGAGGACCAAATGAAGGCTTTCATAGCACTGGTTAAACTGGTGAGGGGTGCAACAACATCTGCGAAGTTCCTACAGAACCCTCGGTAATAGCCCGCCATGCCGAGGAAACGGCGCAGCTCACGACGGGTCTGGGGCGCGGGATACTCAATGATAGCCTGGATTTAGGCAACGAGAGGGCGCACCTAACCCTGGCCGACCTCCTATCCTAAATAGGTGACAGTAGCCTTACCAAAATCGCATTTGGCCAGGTTATGCGACAATGTCGTCATCTTACACCATCACCTTCAAGAAAACGCCAAAGTTTTACAAACCAGGAATGTCCTTTGATGTTTCGGTAAAGTTTTTCTCCTCCAGTTTTTCATGTTTTTGACAGCTTAAGGATGGTACCCTGAATGTGTTAGATTACTCATAAAAATCATGTAAGCAACTGTTAATGTTAACTCTGGATGCTGAAAAGGCATTTGACCGACTGCCATGGCATTTTATATTTGATACTTTTGAAGCTTTTGGATTTGACCATAAATTCATACAAATTTTAAAAATAATATACAACCAGCAAAATGCAAGAATTAGGGTCAATGGGACACTGTCTGACACGTTTCTACTCAAAAGAGGTACAAGACAAGGTGATCGTCTGTCACCACAAATTTTTGCTTTATGCATGGAACCACTAGCTGAAAGTATAAGAATAAATAAAACAATAACTGGCATTAAAATTGGAGAAAATGAACATGAATTAGCACTTTATGCCGATGATGTGATAGTTTACGTAACAAATATAAATACATCCCTCCCAACTTTAATGGAGGAAATAAATATATATAGTTTAGCCTCTGGATATAAATTAAATATTAATAAAACAGAAGCAATGACAGTAGGTGAGGAAATAGAAAATGATCTTAAGAGAGAATACAAATTTAAATGGGAATGCAAAGAATTATTATACCTGGGGGTTAAAATCCCCCAAAAAAACTGGAGGAACGGTTTTCAATAAATTACACAAAATTGATAGACCAAGTGAAAGAACATCTGAATAAATGGAAAATATTGAATCTATCTATCTTTGAAAGAATTAAATCAATTAAAATGACAATACTTCCAAAATTATTGTTCCTGTTTCAAAACTTACCAACTTATATAAAGCCAATAACCTTTAAGGAATGGGATAAAACCCTAAGAAAATTCATATAGGATGACAAAAAACCGAGAGTGAAATTAAAAAACTTAAAGAAACTGAAATCCACTGGGGGGGTTGGCATTACCAGATCTCAGTAAGTATTTCTATGCTGCTCAGATAAAACACATAATGACATGGATGAGTGAAACCAAAAACCCCAAGTGGAAGGAAATAGAAATGAGCTCAGTTCAATTTTTAGACTCAGTAATATTTGGTAAAAAGAAAGGAGACTGTGGGATGAACAGTTTGCAGAAAAACAATTTGAAAGCACAAGTTCTTCAATAAAAAATAATTCTGACTAATTGGGTTATTTTTTTAAATTTGGGACTGCTGGGACTACAAAGACAAACACTTGCCTTGTACCTGACCTTAAGATTGTGCATGCAGCTGCATGTATACATATGTTTTCTGATAATTTAACTGTTTGTGTTTCAAATGACAGGTTGAAGTTGTGAATCCTGATGGCACTCCAGCAAGAGGTGTTTCAGTGGTGGTCGATCCAGGTCAGGTGCAGGGCTTCACCGTAGCTAATGGCATGGCACGGCTATCCATCAATACAGCGGCCAGGACCAGCAGACTGTCAATTACTGTAAGTGTTTTTATAAACACCTTCTTAATTTAGATTAGATTAGATTAGAAAACTTTATTGATTCCCAGGGGGGAAACTCATTTGTCACCTGGTCAATTCATACACACAACAAACAATATAAAGCCAGTTTATCCGAATAATACGCATTTTTCATAGCTATTTACAGGTGTGTAACGCAGTGTTGACAGTTTTCTGCCCCCTGGTGGCCAAATACAGAATAATACAGCGTTAAATAATATGAATAGAAAGTCATAAAGCAGACCAAACCAGCAGGCACATATCTGAAATCATTCATAACTTCAGTTAAGTTTTAGTTTGACTTGATGTTTATTGGATGTAACTTAAAGCAGATTACTCCTACAAATAAATAAAAACCAAACATTCACTTTTTACCTCACTAAATTAAACAATATTATTGTATGCAGTGTTGGTAACAGACAATGTATTGTATCATATGCAGACTTAAAGACTTGTGCTTTGTTGTTTATTGTATGAAAATACTTTGGATTGTTTTGGATTTATGTTCTTTATTCATCATGAGGGCACACTACATTGCTAGGCTAAACTATTTCAGTTCAGGCAATATTAGCATAGGAAAAAGGTTTATCCAACTATTTAAGCCTAAGTAGACTAACCTGTTTGTTCTTTAATTGCAGGCAAGAACCAATGATCCACATATCTCCCATGAAAGACAGGCAACAGCCACCATGACAGCTGCACCGTATACCACCAACAGCAACAACTACATCCACATAGGTGAGGAACAACCACAAGTAACACAAGTGCATGGTTGTTCAAAAGAAAAAAAAGATTACCTTGACGAATAATATCAGATAATCCAATCCTGGATTTCATTTGGATAAAATATATGTAGCACTTTCTGTACCCTTTTCAATAGGCAGCGCACCTGCACCTTTAATTTCAAAGTTAAATGATTATCATACAACTCCTTTTTGTGGTCTTACTGAGAATATAAACACATTAAATAAATCACATGACAAATATGTCCCAAGGATTGACCCGGAATTTATTAACAAAAAGAAAATGAGTGACTTTTACCATATATCAAATAACAGTAACCCAAAATATGGTAGCCTACAACTGACTTTTCTCAAATGAGAGTTTTAACTCAGCTGACTGAATTAAATGTAATGTTCCTTAACTTTTTTTTTATTCACCCCAAACGCATTGTACCATAGAAAACCTCTAGTAGTAAACACCAAAAAATAGCTTTTAACACTTTTATGAAGAACTAGAAATAAACTTGTGGGCCCACACACACACACACACACACACACACTCTCTCACAAACCGGCAAAAAATAAAATAAAACAAACCCCCGTTGCAGGCCTGGTTGAAGGTGTAGAGTTGTAGCCGAATACAGTTGAAGCTGGTTCACGTTGACCAGGCAGTAATAGCAGGTGAATACTCACAGTAACAGAATTCAAGTCACTAGCATCAAGCTAGTAGGATACACTGGCAGGCTGATTGCGAACTGCGGGCGGGCAGATGACGAGCGGGTGGCGGGCAGGCTGAACATGGCAGACCCTCAGTGGCAGAAATCTTATTCCTCACTCAGTGGTATACAGCTAGCCGCTGCTCTCACAATCAACAAAAGTCTTACAAACTTCAAACAGCAACAGTCTCTTACACAACTCGGAGGTGAAGACAAAGCTAGCGGACTAATGGCTGACTGCGGAGGACCGTCGGACTAGATAAAATCCTCTTCTTCCCTCGTCGTGTCGGAGCTCAGCTTGCCGCTGCAGCTCACACTCACATTAACCAAGTCCACTTCCAAAGTCGTTACACTCCGGGGAAACTTTTAACTGACCGAGCTGGACAGTAAAAACTCACTTTTCAGTCTTTTAATTCTGCTGCACGCTGCTGCTGCCACGGACTTCTCTCTCTCGTCTCTTTTCTTCCTCATTTACTCTTACCGCTAACTCCCACCCCACCGCCAATCACCAAACAGAAAAAAATGACATGACTTATTGACAATGAATCACATACATTAAAATGCAACAACGTAGGTTGTACCCTGTAATCATCACGTTAGCCAGGTACAAAAAATTGCATATAAAGCTTTTAAATTGCCCAGGGCTACATATATTTTTGAAAACTTTTGAGAGTTGGGTAGCTTTGACATAAAGTACCCGGATCAACCATAGATTGTAAATATTACTGGACGAACCCTGAGTGACGTCACCCATCTGTTACGGAGGCAGCAAATGAGTCTAATCGACGGGCACATCCATATTGGAATTGCAGTCTCAATGGGGTCTCAACCTAACTTCGGATCAACCTAGCAACAGCATTAAGGCGGGACTTAACTCCGCCCATTCAGCTCAACGATCCATTTCACATCAAAGCCAACGGCTATGACTGCTATCATCCCCTACGACTTTCCTGCTCGTCTGGAGTTATCTCTATAAACAGTAAGTTAACATTTATCTTTTGTACAACACAGTTAAAACAAATTATCTTCAACCCAAATATTTAATTAAAGTCTTAAAACTACACTTTTTTTAAATATACAACTATGGTAATTAGTTATTTGTCAGAGCAGTTACTAGACTTTGTCCGGGTTAGCAGAGCAATACGTTAGCAAAGTATTATCATAAAATGTAAGAAACATTTTGAGGCTAATCTTTACATTTTTAAATTCTCACATTGTGTTCTCTATCGTATCGAGGTTGTCCCTTCACCAAACATATTTCCAATATGGGAATTGATTCCATTCAGGACATCTAACGTGGACAAAATCTTTAAGACACACCACTCCCTTGGCTGCATGCGAGAGTATAAAAGGCCCATGTACGCATGCTCCAGTGATTCACTGCACGCCATGACCACGCCCTTTGACAAAAAAACTTGCAGCGCACAACGAGATATGTTGAGCCTGTCTAGAACGCACTGACACTGTGCTGATCGGATGAGCGCCCTCGGACAAGTTCATTCAAATAGGAAGGCTGAAATTGGCAATTTTTAGCGATTTTGGGCCATTATCGTGAAATTCAACTTTATTTGTGGACTTCCTGTCGAGTTTTTTGAAATGCTGCAAGAGGATTTCTAGTCCATCCTGACAAGCTTAATATGCGTACCAATTTTCATGAGTGTACGTGAAAAAAACCTTCATGGAGAGGCCATTTTGAAAATTTCAAGGGGGCGCCACTGAGCCATTTTGCGAAATTTGTTTACGAAACCACCAAAATATCGAAATAGCGAGACCTGAAGACCCTGTAAAGTTTGGTGAGTTTTCGTGCACGTTCAGGCCCTCAAAAGTGGCCGCAAAGTGGCAGAACAATAAAAATACTAAAAATAATAATCGCTAGGGTTTCCTCGCACGGTTCGTGCTCGGGCCCTAATAAACATTTTCACATTATTTTTATCCATTATTGCTTGTCCTTTAATTTTGACAAAACACTGTTGTTGATAAAACTACTGTTAGACCATAGACCGTAAATAAATATGTGAGACATCCAGAAGAAATCAATATTACAATGCATATAGTTCATGGTTGTTACTGTTCTGACAAAAAGAGGAATGTCTTGGACTTATATTTACTGATGTCAACAGCGATGTGGGTGAACATGACAATTGAAAAATAAATATTTAGTATTTATCATAAGATATTTGTTTTCTATAGAACCCCGTGAAGTCATGGAGTCTGTGGTCATGGCCAGTGACGAATGGTGTCAGCTGCACACCAACAACTGTAAGTTTTAGAAAAAATAGTATTTAAGACTGGCATCTATTATTAGGAGTTGCAGCTACCTTGTTCAAAATTATTCCTGCAGCTGTGGCTAATAAAAAAACACCCTGTCACGTGTAGTTAACTGTACATTTTGTCTTGCCTGAGGCATTAATTGAACACCTTTGTATTTCTCCTATAGACACAGTGTGGATTATTGGTGACACGTCCGTCGAGGTGCCCAGAGAGTTGTTTCTCTTCAACAACTCGCTGCGAGGGCCTGAGGCATGTCACCCACATGTTCCTGCATCGATGGCGGTCTCCATGCTTGAAATGCTTACCTTCATTCAACCTAGCGACAGGCTGAGAGCTGGAGCTGAGGCTGGTTTTAAGCCTCCTGGCAAACCGTTACACCGCGCCCGCCGAATCAGGTCAGCTACACGCCTTATTGTGAATAACTCTTATGCTTCATCAAATCAAAACAGAGACAAGACATGAGCTAATCAGACCTATTTGTTTGTTTTCTACCAAGCTGTAAACATGTTAATCTCTGCTGTAAAAACAGGCTTTTTGAATGTGTTTTTTCAGATTAAATAAATATTTCTATATAAATGCACTCCTTTGTCTCTACTTATGAGTATACATTTTAGATTTGAAATGACAAGACTAAATTATGCATTAATGCTCAACTCAATAGCTTAGGGAAGGAAGTCTACTTTTACACAACTTTTTATTCTTTTCACATTTTTTTTACCAAATACTAATGTAGTTCTGAAAATGGGATGGTACAGAGTCATTGCAAAAATATGACCTTTGCAGCCCCATTCTTAAATCAAGATAAATCGAGAGTAAATAAGATCAATAACTTGTGAATGAAAACAGTTAAAATTATTTAGAAATGTAGTCTTCCCAGCTCAATATCACATAATATCAACTTCTCCCATCTAAACTGGACAAAGGGTTTTAAAATGGGAAGAAAATGGTTTGATTCCAAGTTGTTAGGAGGAGATCTATTTTTATTTGAACAGCTGAAGCATGAATACAGTCTGCCAAGGTGCAGACCCTCCTTCTCCTGAAGCTTGTGGAGCTCGTTGATGCCGTCTTATCTGCTGGCCATCTTCTCTCACCAGAACTTCAACTGTTGAAAAGTAATTCAGAAGGAGCTTGAGCATGTGACATGGATCCAGGAGAACATGGACTTTTAGTGCGGTGTCTAAAGGATGGCAAAGAAAGACAGAAAATAGCAGTTATCCATTAAATCATTTTTTTGTGCATTTTCTGTATTCATCTGTGCGTAAATTCAACAGTGTACTACCCAGACAACAAAGGTACAGTATTCAGGTAATCAACATCTATTCAAAGTTAAGAAGCTAAACCTTAATGTATTCATTCTATTTTCAGCTC
The DNA here is from genome assembly GCF_963930695.1 of Labrus bergylta. NCBI lineage: Eukaryota > Metazoa > Chordata > Actinopteri > Labriformes > Labridae > Labrus > Labrus bergylta. Next base: position 16,719,061 of record NC_089195.1, on the reverse strand, counting down.
TCTCACTCACTTGAATGATATTCTACGTAGAATTATCTCAGATTTTGGAGGAAAAATTTAGTATTTTATTGTGGATAGTACTTAATCTTAACATGAAACAAATACTACCTGAATTATTTAAATCATTAACAGGTCCCAACTCTCTGTGCTTCAGTACCCAACATACAGTAGCTCATTTGTTATTAACATGAGTTCGGTACATGGCTGTAATCTTCAAACTATTTCTTGTACTTATGGCTTTATATCTTATTTTCATTCCATATGTTATTTGTATTTTATATTTCTACTGCTATGTTCTTTGTAAGAGCATCTGTAACGATGAAAAACTATATTAATAACCATATACATTTTTCCTGAACTCATACAAAGAGACAAAAAAAATTGAATTTGGTAACCGTTTGCACAAATCAAATTATTCTGTTTGCACAAATCAATTATTCTGTTTAAGCTTCAACATATAGCTGATCTCTGTCTGTCGACAGTTTTAGTTTTGTACTTGTTACCGCCTGTTTATGTTATAATAATAATGAGAGAAAATGTTGAAGTTTGAGTTTGTGGGCCGTCGAAATGAACGTCAACCATGTAACATTAATATCATCCTCTATAACCTGTTTAACCATCGGGTATCATCTGATTAATATTGAACTTTATGCACAAAGTTTGTCTTTTAATGTCGACATTTACTTGGAGTCTAACATTCATCATAACATTGGATAACCATATTTACAGTCTGCGGTTAACCACCGAGGTGGACCTTTAGTTTTTGACATCACACAAACTCCGTTTCAAGTTCTTGGATGGTCTGTTAACCGCAAAGCAAGCCATATATGTTGTCAGATATGTGTTAAACAAACTCTCCAAACGAAGAAAAAAAGATGAGAAACACGACGGACCTAGCCTCCTGACCTGACAGACAGATGCAGTGCGCAGCGCTGTCAATCAAATCTGCCACAACCCGTATATGGGCATAGTGTATTTTACGTAATAAAATAATCCGATGAGTCCGGTGCATGGAGCGGCAGTACATGACAACAGACACTTTTTTCAAACTTTAGCTATTGTGAACATACTTTAGTAGGTACATAGATTAAATATACGAACCCCAAAAAGGTCATATTATGGGCTCTTTAAGCACAGGTAGTGATAGTGGTGAAAGTAACAAAGCATTAGCAATGCTCCAGATCTTTGCAGTGTCAGGCACTCATAACAGTCGGTCATATCAGTGTGTCACTTTTGCAGGTGTGGATGCAGCTGAGCTGGAAGTAGGAGAAAATCTTAAAATTAATCTTAACCTAAACAGGCAGGAAAACGCACGAAGTGATATCACATACCTGGTAAGAGATGTTTTGCATCTGCACATGCAATGTGCAATGTGCATATGCGATAGTTTTATTGTTGTTTTTGATTTCTATATTCTGATTGTTTATGTTTGAGTCAACAGGTCCTCAGCAGAGGTCAGCTGGTGAAAAATGGCCGATTCCATTCAATAGGTCAGGTGCTGATTTCCCTGATAATCCCTATCACCAAAGAAATGCTGCCATCGTTCCGCATCCTAGCCTACTACCACACAAATGATAATGAAGTGGTGTCCGACTCTGTTTGGGTGGATGTCAAGGACTCCTGCATGGGCTCGGTGAGACCCACATGTAGCAATGTGCCACAGCACACCCACACACAAACTGATTAACATGAATGCATATTTCTAGGGAATTTTCAAAATGAATGACACTCATTAAACTGATAAGAAGCTTCAGATCTCACTGACATCTCCTTCACGTTTAGCTGAGGCTGGAATCATCGAGACCCGCTCCATCCTTTGAGCCTCGCAGGATGTTTGGTCTGAAGGTAACAGGAGACCCAGGGGCCACAGTGGGACTGGTGGCAGTGGACAAAGGCGTCTATGTCCTGAACAACAAGCACCGCCTCACCCAGAAGAAGGCAATTTTACTTTTGTCTTTTAAAATGTTTGTTTGGGGTTAAATTGTTAAAGATACAAATTGCACACATAGAAAGTATTCATTTTGTAAGCCAGACATGTGACACATATCTGAGCCTTTGCTGTTTGTTTTGCTGTGTGTGAATCACCTTCTCCTGCAGGTGTGGGACATTGTAGAGAAATCTGACACAGGCTGCACACCAGGTGGAGGAAAAGACGGTATGGGTGTGTTCTATGATGCAGGGCTGTTGTTTGAGTCCAACGCTGCTTCTGGGACTCCCTACAGACAAGGTACCAAGACTCTGCTCTACCCTTCACTCAATGTACCTTCTTTGGTCTTTTATGTACAGAAGGGAACATATGAAGAACCACTCAGGACAAGTGGTTGTGAAATCATCAATAAGTGCACAAGAAGGGCAATGCGTCCAACTTTGTTGAGTGACCTTATTTTGATTTAAGAGTATTACGTCCTTAATAACATGCAGGAATAAGTTGGCAAAACCTTATTGGGTTTTAGGGTATAATATGCAGCTTTCGATCCAGCAGAAGTCTCACTTCAGCACCAGTCTCTCAGAACAAAACTCTCTTAGTGCACCACCCCCTGTCCATATCTCACTTCTGACATGCAGCACAAAGTCAATTCAGTTCTTATTTCTTTGAAGTATTTTAGTCCAAACAGAGTCTTTTCTTCTGTTTGGAAAATCAGTTGGTACTCCTTCAGTTGTTCCCTTGTGTTACGAGTGAGTGAAGCACCGGCTACACGTAAAAAAAACAAAAAGCTAGCCCTAACCTGAAGTGTGAAGGAAAGTCAAGAAATGGCAGTGACAGAAATGACTGGATCTCACGACAGGGAAAACACAAGGCTGGGTCAGCTCGCCTACAAGCCGGTCTGCTGGGCCACCGGCGGCCTTGCTCACACTGGACGGCATTTTGGCATAGCTCCCCCATGAAAACAAGTCCAGAGTAATTTTCAGAACAGAAAGGAAAAAGAAGGAGAAGAATAACCTTACTGTTCCCTATCATCCCTCAGATTTTGAAACAATACTCTGCCATTATGCCTCTACATACACCCTGAGTGGATGGGGCCATTTACCCGAGGTGGCAGGGCTAACGGTTGAACAGGGTTTCATCCAACCCTTAGGCCGGATAGGGGTTTGAGTGGGAAAAAAATGTCTATGGAACATTTTTGAGCCTCTGATTGAAACATAAACAAGCTAATGGAACCACCATCCCATTAGTGTGAACACAGAGCTAAGAAAAACAAACACTGAGAGAGTTTGATTTCACTATTTTTTCCTGAAAACGATTACTCATATATGTAGTTAAGATATATTTGACATCTGCTATATTCATGTTTGAAATGATGCATAGTGCACCTTTTTAAGAAATTGTCTGTGCTGTGTTTCCAGAATTAAAATGTCCCGCCCCCAGCAGGAGGAGAAGAGCCACTTCTATAACGGATGTCACAACCAGCTTAGGTAAGAATCAACACCTTTACGTACCACATAGCTCCATATTCAGTCACACTCAGCAAACTGTTCTAACATCTTGTGGTGATAAATATACTAGTATACTATACAAAAATGAGCTAACCCTATTTTTACTTTTAAAATGTATTTCCATGATACATTGTATTATATCCATGTGGGACAGGCTTTTAAAAAACAGTTTCTACCTATGCCTGTTCAGATTGTCTGAAGTGCAAAGATGGCGCCGCAGATGGTTTCTGCGCTCTCTAGTACTTGTCGTGTTTTTATTTAATTTAATAGTTTTCTGCTCCCCTTCTCTGGTCTCATATACCAGAGAAGAACTACTTAGCATTGGACTGTCCTCTGCCGAACTTTTTCACCGGTTTCCACTGAACCAGAAAGTTTCGCGGAGATTCTTGCCGGAGGAGCTGAATCTCTCTATGGACTTTGCCGCAGACGGGGCAGGCGAGCAGGAGCGTTCATTAAACTGAGGCAGCGGGGATTACGCACTGTTCCCCTGTCAAATCACCTGGTAAATGTCCGCTCTCTGGCTAACAAGATAGATGAGCTGCTGCTCCTAAACACAAGAAACTTGTACTTTTGAAGATCCGCCGCCCTGTGTTTTACTGAAACCTCGCTCAGTGAACACATCCCGGATGGGTCAGGCCAAGGAGGAAGCCTACAAGAGTGGGGACCTGGACCTGTTCAAGCAGGCCAGGAACAAGCTGACGAGGGAGATCAGGGTAGCTAAGAAGAGCTACGCTGAGAAGCTGAAAAAAAACTTTGTCAGTTTGGAGAGGCCTGCGAGAGGTCACAAGCTACAGGAGACCCACCCACCCCCCTGCAGGTAACAATAGACTGTCTGAAGACCTGAACAGCTTCTATTGCAGGTTTTCACACTCACCCCATCAACACCACCCCGACACCCAGACTATGGCTGTTTTCGAAACCGCATGCTATACTACTAGTACATACTGATTTGGCCAAAATGCAGTATGCAGTATGCACTGTGTGAACAACTGCGAGATCTGCAGTATGCCAAAAATACCTGGATGTCATACTGATTTGGGAAAATTGTACAGTATGCATCGGACCAGTCTACCTCGCGTACTGTTTCCCACAATGCAAAGTGCCAGGTCAGAGATCAAAATGCCGGAGCACAGCTGTTTGAACTCGTCGATGGCGGTGACTGAATATCTTGCCACATTATGAACCAATAACAAATATGACATTCATATATTTATAAGTCTTACTGCCTCGGATTTTCCTGCATTGTAGACTGTACAGTGCATGTGCCACAGCTGGACAAGCAGCTGCAATTACAGGGTCCTTGGCTTGCTCTATTACTACAAATTATTCACAGCTGAGTAAAACCAGTTTAACCAGGGCCAAGCATACTGCAAAATAACCGACGACTGGCAGTCATACTACATACTACTGTTGAACTCAGTATGCAGTATACAGTATATACTGCATACTGATTTAGATAGTAGTATGTAGTATGCGGTTTCGAAAACAGCCTATGATCTTCTTTCTGCCCTCAGTACCCACTCCCCTCTGACTCCCCACCTGCACTAACAATCTGCGAGAAGGAGGTAACTGAGCTCTTTCAGAGATAAAAAAAGATCCAGAACCAGACGGTGTGTGTCCCTCCTGCCTGAGAGCCTGTGCTGAGCAGCTGGCCCCCATCTTCATGCTGATCTTCAACATGTCACTGGAGCTGTGTGAAATGCCCTTGTGCTTCAAAAGCTCCACCATCATTTCATTCCCGAAGAAACCTGCCATCAAAGGACTCAATGACTACAGGCCCGTCGCCCTGAAGTCTGTTGTCATGAAGTCCATTGAGAGACTGGTGTTGAGCCACCTGAAGGAAATCACAGGCCCCCTGCCCCCTGTAGTTTGCCTACCGGGCAGACAGTTTCGGTGGATGATGCAGTCAACATGGGTCTGAAATAAATCCTGCATCACCTCGACTCCCCAGGGACCTATGCTAGGATCCTGTTTGTGGACTTCAGCTCGCCTTTCAACACTATCATCCCAGATATTCTCCAACAAAAACTCACCCAGCTCACAGTGCCAAACACAAGACGGAGAGGAACGCGTAATTCTCGCGATGTAGCGGTAGAGACCAGCAGCATCATTCATGCCTGCGGAGGGTCCGCAAGTAACGCATCTAAATACAAGCAAGAACGTATGATGAAACAGCGCATAGGAAAAACGTTTTCAGCCAAAACAGCTTCTGCTAACATACTTGAACCAGTATGTTCCTTCCTTCCCCAGCGAGGGGAAGGAAGTGAGGGGACCCGGAGGTGGGTGGGCAAAACAAAGAGCAAGAGGGAGAGGAGTTGGAAACGACTTCCCTTTATAGAGTGCCCCTATGAGGTGATAGGCTAATGAGGACCCCATTGAAAGAAAGGCAACACAAACTCACACATTAAGCAGGGAGGAGACACATCATCCTGCTACATAAAGAACAAGTACATTGACACCCCAGTTCAGAAAGGTGGCATTCCAGGAGATCCCGGGTGCCTGGAACACACCGAAGTTGTCACTCAGTTGATCAGGGAGGCCCGTGAAGGGAAGGGGGACCTGGTTGTGCTTTGACTCGAGCTAGCCAATGCGTACGGCTCAATACCTCACAAGCTGGTTGAGACCACCCTGGAGAATCACCATGCGCCCAGCAGGATCAAGGCCCTCATCCTGGGCTACTATGGGAACTTCAGGCTAAGACTGTCTGCTGGGAGCTCAACATCCGACTGGCACAGGCTTGAAAGAGGGATTATAACTGGGTGCACCATCTCAGTTATTCTTTTTGCCCTAGCTATGAACATGTTGGTCAAGGCAGCTGAGACTGAATGCAGAGGCCCACTGTCCAAGTCTGGCAACCTGGCAGCCCCCCACCAGAGCCTTTATGGATGACCTGATATCACTACACCACTACATCAGTCCCTGGGGGAAGGTGGATCCTCCAAGGCATGGAAAAGGATCATCATTTCAATTCCTTGTGGATGGTGTTGCAATACCATCTATCACTGAGAAACTAGTCACAAGCTTTGGTAAGGTCTTTGACTGCAGCCAGGGCCTGTTCAACCCTGGCTGGGTCGCCTGAGGGAGGGTGTCTGATGTTGTGGGACCTGAAACACCGATGAACTCAGAATACATCACTGATGATGTGTCCCAGTGCATCCTAGGATATTTTTTCAAACCTCTAGGGAGATGTTCACAGAAGCTGTTTGAAATGTTAATCTTGTAGCTCTTCTCTGCTCAAATGTATAACAGTGGCAGTACTAAAAGTATTCTGACTACACAGTGATAGTTCTCCACTATAGGTTAATTCAAAGTGGATAAATATTATCACCATAATGTTTAAGTTGTTTAAGTATTGTTTTAGTAGTGCAGTATTATGTTTTCTGTGAGTGTTTAATGATTACATTTGTTTAACAGCTCTTGCAAGTTGCGTTTCTTTTTTTGCTTGAGTTGTGTAAGGTTTTTCATGTTTTTTTACGAGTTTAGAGAAAAACAGCTAATACGACCTGTCGCCTTGATACCAATTTTTGAAATCTGTAAAATTTAAAGAGAGAAAATGTTTGGATTAAAAGCAATATTTAAAATGTAAATTTTATCGACTAAAACTGGGCTCAAATGTTTTGGTTTTTGTCGACTGACACTGGACTCAAACCTTTAAGGGTCATTTTAATGGTTTATTTTTGGGGGATTTTTATGCTTTTATTTACAGACAGTACAGTGGATAGAGTCAGAGATAGGGAGAGAGAGGTCCATGGCCTCCCTACATGGGGCGCACTCACTAACCACCAGGCTACCGGTCCCTCGTAAAAAATGACTAAAATATGAGTAAAACTGATGAACATTTTAATCTTGACTATGACTGAATCTATTATAGCTGCCAAATTAACAATGTATTCCAGACCTTTCCACCCATGACTCTACTCTACTCTACTCCCCTTTTTATCCAGTGAGCCAATACAAAGACGAACTACAAAGCCAATGTTGTCGGGATGGCTTGACGGACTTCCCAGTTTCATGCAGTTGTGAGAGGCGCAGTGAGTACGTTGTGGACAGTCAAACATGTGTCGATGCCTTCCTGCACTGCTGCAGGGAGATGGAAAACCAGCGGACAGAAAAGAAGGAAGAAAATCTCCAACTGGCTCGAAGTAAGAGACAGGGACAATAGACAGGACACCCTGGGGTGTTTTATACCATAATCATGCTGAACATCGCGCTCATTGAACTCTTTAATCACTCTTTAGCTGGGGAGGATGACAACAGCTACATGGATAGCAATAAAATTGTGTCTCGCACCAAGTTCCCTGAGAGTTGGCTTTGGTTGGATATCAATCTTCCTGCTTGCCCAAGACAAAACCCTAACTGGTGAGTCAGACATCTCTACACACAATAATCACACTTGAAGTCATTAATAACATCACCAAGTTTTTGAAGCGACCTCGTATCTCTTAAAAGTATGAAAATGTTTCCTCTTTTCAGTGACACCACATCATCTGTGAAAAATGTTCCTTTGCAAGATTCAATCACAACCTGGCAGTTCACCGGCATCAGTCTGTCCAGAACTCACGGTGAGGATTAAGTGACTCGTCTTTATTTCCATGTGTGCCTCTTTGACCAAAAACTAATCCACCTTTTTGTCTCTCTTTCATCATGGTCTTTTATCCTCTCCTCATATTTAAGGAATCTGCGTTGGCGAGCCTTTTGAAGTAATTGTACGGAAAGATTTCTTCATTGACCTCAGGCTGCCCTATTCTGCCGTCCGAGGAGAGCAGCTGGAGGTCAAAGCAATCCTCCACAACTACAGCCCAGATACTGCCACAGTAAGTCTGTGTTACTCAGCTCCAATTAATCAGGACAGAGCCAAGGAGATTGTGATGTTTTTATAAGAAGCATGTTGGTCAAAATGTTCCTCAGAGTGATGAGAACTAAAAGTTCAGCAAAGCACAACTTTGACCCAGAACCCGTCAAGTTGTTGGTTTCTTTCGGCCAAGGGCTTTACATTGAACTTAATGTAAATCAGCAATGTCGTCCATCAAATCACACTTCAAGCTGATACAATTCAGTCAAATTGTTATCAAAATCACCTCGTGCAAAACTTTTGATTTACCGTCTCCATACGATTGCTGAGAACATGATTCTTGATCTTTTCTAATCCTCTCATACCTCTGTCTTGTTTCTGTTTTGTCTGTTATTTTTTTAAAGGTGCGTGTGGATCTGATTGAGGAGGAGAATGTGTGCAGTTCAGCCTCCAAACACGGACGGTATCGTCAGGAGGTCACAGTTTATCCTCAGAGTACACAATCAGTAACCTTCATCATTATTCCCATGAAGGAAGGATTGTACGGGATCGAGGTCAAAGCAGCTGTGAAAAACTCGTCCCTCAATGATGGAATCATGAGGAAGTTACGTGTCGTGGTAAGAAACACATCACATTCCATGCGTCTCTTTCAGAATCAGAAACAGTTTATTAATCCCAGGGGGAAATTTGGTTGTTACCATTGCTCTTAAACACAATATAGCGGTAGGAAATATAGAAATGATTTAAGAATGTAAAAATAAAATAGAAACGAGATAATAAAATAAGCAATAAAATAAGTAACCAAGTGAGACTACAATAATAAGCTGTATACAAAGTGCAGTGACTTAAAGATATAAACACTGAACAAACTCACACAGTTTCCAGCTTAAATAAATAAGTCCAGGTTAAAGGTCCAGTAATGTTCCATCTAAGTGTCTGACTCTCAAACGGCGGTAAGAGAACCGTAACCAGGTTGGTTATCTTACTGCAGTTGTATACGTATAAGAAAACAAAATCTGCCCAATCTCATTAAAATCATTAAAATCTGTGTCTGTTATTGTAACAATGTAAATACAAAAGAGAATCAGACCACCAGAGATAATTGAAAAGGCGAGCAGCATTGCATTTTGTCACTTACAGTATATTACAAATACTCAGTATGATGTATAATGTGTGACCTTATTATTGTCTTTCCAGCCTGAAGGTGTACTTGTCAAATCTCCTCAGACTGTAACTCTAGACCCAACAACTAAAGGTGTAGGTGAGTTGACCATTTAAATAGCTACATAATGCAGTTATTTACTGCTGTGCCTTCTTAAAATGATTACTGATCACCCAACACTGTTTCATCTTTAGATGGCAAACAGGAAGTAATATTGAACAGTGGGATTCCTAAGAAGGATTTGGTTCCAAACGCACCGACTAGCTCTCAGATCTCTGTGACAGGTAAGGTACAGTCTTGTATTTGGACATGTGATACAGTGCCTGTATCTGCGTTTTTGTGAAATTAAATTATTATGTGTGTGTGTGTGTGTGTGTGTGTGTGCAAACAGGAAGAGAAGAAATTTCTGCACTGGTGGAAAACGCCATTAGTGGGAACTCAATGGGGACTCTGATCTATCAGCCCTCTGGCTGTGGAGAGGTGAACATGATCCACATGACCCTGCCCGTCATAGCCACCACATACCTGGACAAAACCAACCAGTGGGAAACTGTGGGCTTTCAGAAACGTAACGAAGCTCTCCAACACATCATGTTTGGTAGGCAGAACGGATGTTTTTATGAGCTCAGAGACTAGAAATTCAAAAGATGCAAGTTCCTGACTAGGCAGAAGGGTTTTAGAAAGAACTCTGACTACGGGCCTCTTTTAGAATATCTGTCCAGGTAAGTCCATATAGTCCATCTTTGCAAAGTCTGTGCTTTCTCTACTCCAATATAGGTTAAGAAGGGGTCCCATATTTTATAAAATGAAGAGGGTTTCTCCTTGAGCCAGTAGGTCATGGCCTCCAGGGGTATGAGTTCTATTATAGAATATTGCAGAATATAAACCGAGAATACAAGAAACAGGCTTAAGAGCTAAGTTTTTACCAAACATTACAGAAATTTCCTTACAAACATGTACCCAAAACATTTTGATGAAAGGACAATCGAAGATACAATGGAAGTATGTCCCTTCAATAACCTTACATTTATTACAATACTTTGAAAGAGAAGGGTTGAATCTATTCCGTAGCAGTGGTGTAATTTGAAGCCTATAAATAATTTTGAATTGCATTACCTTAACTTTGTTAGTGGACAAACACCCCTATGAACAAGACCAGACATTTCCCCATTAATCATCTGAGATAGATCAGTCTCCCAAAGTGATTTAAGAGGACTCACGCCCTCTACTGGGGGAAACAGAGCATTATAAAACCTGGTCATTAATTTTCGATGGGTGGGATACTGCTGCACTTTTTTTTTTACAGAAGATTGAGAGAACCCCCTGGGTGTAACCTTATTTTTGAGGAGACAAAGCTCCGAACCTGCAGATACCTAAAAATGTGTGTAGTGGTAAGGCTAAACTGATCCTTGAGCTGGTTAAAAGATTTAATAATACCATTAGCCACTAAATCTGCTATGGTGCAAATACCCTTGTGACCAAAACGTGAATGCACAATCTACAAGGCGAGGGGGAAAATCTGGATTCAGATAAATGGGGGTAAGAGTAGAAAGACAGTCTTCCAGAGCCTCTATCTTCCTAATAGTTCTCCATACTTTTAAAGTGTTCAGGAGGAGGAAATTACCCCTTACTTTCTCTGAAACCCATTTTTTTTAAATATACATAGTATTACAAAGAGGAATTTTCCAGATGGGCAGCCTCTAAATTGAGCCATGTAGATGTAGGGTAATTTCTAACCCATTCCCACAGATGTACCAGCCAAGGCAAGCCAGTTGGTAGTATCTAATATTGGGCAAAGCCAGTCCACCCTCTTCTAGTCGGGCTGCAGCTTCTGTAGTTTTAATCTAGCTCGCTTATTTTTCCATAAAAAGGATGATAATGAGCTGTTTAGAATAGAGATTGATTTTTCTGGTCTAAAGAACTGGGATCACTTGAAAAACATAAAGCAGCCGGGGGAGTATGTTCATTTTAAAAAGATTTACTCTACCCAAAATAAATAATGGGAGGGAAATCCAGCGCGCCAGATCGTCTTTAATTCTGTGGATTAAAGGCACAAAGTTGGCTTTATGAGATGAGATTCAACTTTATTGTCATTACACATATACAAGCATAGAGTAACGAAATGAGGTTTGGCATCTCACCAGAAGTGCAAATAAGCAGAAAGTGCAAGAGTCTGTGCTATGTACAGTAATTACAAAATTTACAGATGTAGACAAAAAAAAGTGAATTATTAGGTATATATGGATGGCTGGATTAATGGGATGCAATAAATATAAATAAATGCTATAAATAAGTAATGCTACAAAATAAGTGTATTCTTAGGATTATAATATACAGATTAAGGTGCAGTGAGCATGCTATACTAATAATATACAGATTAAGATGCAGTGAGCATGCTATACTAGTTTACAGATAATATAAAGAATATGGACATAATATGAACATACTATAATACAATAATACAGATGGATGAGAGATGTGTGTGTGTGACCAGGAGGAGTGGTGGGGGGATGATGGGTGTGAGGTGATATGCAGGGGAAAGGGGGGGGGGGGGGTCAGCAGGGTGCGGAGAGAGAGAGAGAGAGACAGAGTTCAGAGTTCGGGGGGTAGAGTTCAGTAGAGAAACAGCTCTGGGGAAAAAGCTGTTCCTCAGTCTGCTGGTTCTGGTCCGGAGGCTTCTGAAGCGCCTGCCGGAGGGCAGGAGGGTAAACAGTCTGTGGGCAGGGTGGGAGGAGTCTTTAAGGATGCCATGAGCTCGCCGCAGACAGCGTGTTCTTTGGACATCCTCAATGGCAGGAAGTGGACACCTTGTGATGCGCTGGGCGGTTTTTACCACCCGCTGTAGCACCTTACGGTCTGCGACAGAGCAGTTTCCGTACCAGACTGAGACACTGCTGGTCAGGATGCTCTCGATCACACAGCGGTAGAAGTTCATCAGTACAGCTGAAGACAGGTGGTGTCTCTTCAGTGTCCTCAGGAAAAAGAGGCGTTGATGAGCCTTCTTAACCAGACTGGAGGTGTTAGTGGACCAGGAGAGGTCCTCTGTGATGTGGGTCCCCAGGAACTTGAAGCTGGAGACACGTTCAACAGCCATCCCGTTGATGTGAATGGGGTTGTGCGTGCTTCCTCTTTCTCTCCTGAAGTCCACGATGATCTCCTTCGTCTTGCTGGTGTTGAGGAGCAGGTTGTTGTCAGCACACCAGGCGGCCAGATGCTGTACCTCCTCCCTGTAGGCTGTGTCATCGTTGTTGCTGATGAGGCCAATCACCGCTGTATCGTCCGCACACTTGATGATGGTGTTGGATCCATGTACAGGTCTGCAGTCGTGGGTGAAGAGGGAGTAGAGGAATGGGCTCAGCACACAGTCCTGTGGTACGCCTGTGTTGAGTGTGATGGTGGTGGAGCAGGTGTGACCTGACCTAACATACTGGGGTCTGTTGGTCAGAGAGTCCATTATCCAGTGACGGAGGGAGGTGTTGAAGCCCAGGTCTCCGAGTTTAGTGTTTAACTTGGAGGGGATGACAGAGTTGAATGCTGAGCTAAAATCCACAAACAGCATTCGTGCGTATGTGTTGTTATTGTCCAGATGAGTGAGCACAGAGTGCAGCGCAGTGGAGACTGCATCCTCTGTACTCCTATTGCTGCGGTAGGCAAACTGGAATGGGTCCAGTGTGGGTGGGAGGCAGTTTTTCAGGTGTGCTAGGACCAGTCGCTCAAAGCACTTCATTATGATGGGTGTGAGTGCCACAGGGCGGTAGTCGTTCAGGCCTGTCGGGCTGGAGTGTTTCGGCACTGGGACAATGGAGGTGGCTTTGAAGCATGCTGGCACAGCTGCTTGGGCGAGGGACAGGTTGAAGATGTCCGTAAAAACCCCAGTGAGCTGCTCCGCACATGCCATAAGCACGCGCCCGGGGGTGCCGTCTGGACCAGCAGCCTTTCGAGCGTTGATCCGGCTCAGTGCAGCCTGGACGTCTGTGGAGGTGAGTGAGAGGGGCTGGTTGTCTGCAGGAGGTCTGGTCGTGGTCTGCGTCTCTCTGTTGTCTCTATCGAAACGAGCATAAAAGTGATTTAGCTCGTTCAGGAAGGAGACATCTGTGGTTATCGGGGTGGAGTTTCTGGGTTTATAGTCACTGATGGCCTGGATGCCCTGCCACATGCGTCTGGGGTCGGAGTTGGAGAAGTGTTCCTCAACCTTCAGCTTGTAGCAGTGCTTGGCCTTGATGATGCCCCTCCTCAGGTTTGCCCTGGATACGCTGTAGGCCATTGCATCATCTGATCTGAAGGCGGTGTTGCGGGCCTTCAGCAGGAGACGCACCTCCTTGTTCATCCATGGCTTCTGATTTGGGTACGTGGTGATCTGCTTCCATGTTGTAACACTGTCGATGGTGGTGTTGATGGTCTGACTGTCCCAGGTGGGGGAGGGGGGTCGTGGTGTAGGCTCCTGCGATGTTTGTGTAAACATGGTCCAGAGTTTTGTTTCCTCTTGCATTGCAGGAAACATGCTGGTGAAATTTGGGGAGCACTGTCTTTAAGTTTGAGTGATTAAAATCACCTGCAACTATAAATGCAGCCTCCGGGTGAGCAGTCTGTTGTTTACTGATAGCGGTGTAAAGTTCCTTCATAGCAGCTTTTGCATCGGCATCAGGGGGGATGTAGGCTGCAGTTACAGACCAGTTATAAAGACCAGATAGGGCTGGAGTAATATATATATACCCAGATAAACAAACCCAGAAGGGGACCATCGGAAAGGGGCAGAGTTATCTGATGTCCAAAGGGTATTAAGAGTTAGGGGCATAGCATCTGATTTAGCGTAATTAATTAGCCTGAGAACCTCCCGAAATTATTGGAGATCTCAATAACTCTAGAAATGGAGACTTCTGGGTTGCTTAAGAATAACAAAATGTTGTCGCCGTAGAGAGAGAGATTTTGTGCTTATGGGGACCTATATCAATACCTGTCACCAGAGGATCGCTCCGTATCACCTCTGCCAATGGTCTACTCACTATTGCGAGAGTAAACAAAAGTGGGGAGATAGGACACCCCTGGCGGGTGCCACGCCCAACCTGAAATGTAGGGGACTTCCAGCCATTTGTAAGAACTGATGCTCGAGGGGAATCATATCAAAGACAAATCCATTTAATAAAGTTATCTTCCAGGTCGACTTTAGAAAGAACATTAAATAGATAAGGCCTCTAACATGTTTTAGCTTCACTTGAGGCCAGATATTTCACTGTCCATTTTTTACAGTTTTAACCAGGATTCTTTACAATAACTTGTGTCATCAGTGCAACATGAAAAATGATATAATGTTACAAAGGAAAACATGTTTTAGGTCTTCTCCAACCAGCAGCCATTGAACAAGGAGTTTTTTTTTTTGTGTGTGTGTAGGCTATCAGAAACAACTGACCTACCGTAAAACTGATGGGTCTTTTGCTGTGTGGGCCAATCGCCAAAGCAGCACCTGGTGAGGCATTCAAACATCCATGAATTTGTACATCCTCTGACTTTTTCTGAACGGCTTCTGACTAATATGTTGCTCTTCCGCCCTTTCGAAAGGTTGACAGCTTACGTTGCCAAGGTGTTGGCCATGACAAACAATCTGGTGGCGATGGAAAAATACGTGATCTGTGACGCTATCAAGTTCCTGATTCTCAATACACAGCAGACAGACGGCATGTTTAGAGAAGTTGGAAGGGTGTCCAATGGAGAGATGATTGTGCGTGAATTCACAAACTTACCTTATTTAATCTTGATGCTAAAAAAACTGAATTACAAAAATCATGATTTATGTCACTGACTGATATTGAACATGAATTAAAAATGTTTTTGTGAATGTGTGCACATGTAGGGTGACGTGCGCGGCATGGATTCTGACGCCTCCATGACGGCCTTCTGCCTCATCACCATGCAGGAGTCCCGTTCACTGTGTTCTGACACTGTTAATGTGAGTACAGCACAGCCATACATTGTTTTCTATTTTTCTTTGAATCCTTTTATTTCTTCATTTACTATCTTCTCAGGAGAGATGGGCAGAACACTACGACAGAGTATTAAAGGGAGACTTCACCCATTTGCATAGGCTTTGTATCATTGGAAACCTGGTAGTATTTTTTAATGGTCGTGCATCCTGCCCTCATTTTCCCCTGAGATGGGAAATCTTTGTCTTTCTAAGTCGGAAAAGGAGCTTCCAGTGACGCAAAATGACGATTTTTGCATCACTGGAAGCTGTTGCGGTTAGCGGGGTGAGACTACAAGGCTAGTTCCTCATATTTTCGACCACTGAAGCTAGAGACCAATCACAGATCAGTGGGTGGGAACTCACTCCCAGAATCTAAACTTACCGTCCGCCATATTGCTTGGAAGCTATGCTAAGCGGCTCTGAGGAAAAAGCTGATAATGCCGAAAAAATGGGAACCGGAGAGTCGCCGGTTCAAGTCCCGGTGTGGATCAAAAATGGAAGTTACTTCCTGAGCACTGCCGAGGTGCCTTTGAGCAAGGCACCAAAACCCCCTCCCCACCACCAGCTCAGGAGTGCCCGCTGTGGGCAGCTCCCTCACTCTGACATCTCTCCATTAGTGCAATGTCCATAGGATCCTGATTGTGCATGTGTATATTTCAGCCTATGTGTGTGTTGCATGATTAACAGAATGTAAAAACAGAATTTCCCCTTACGGGGATCAATAAAAGTAAAATCTTACTCTTTGTTTTTTAACATTACAAAAGAGCAGGTAAAAAAAAACATACTCATTGTTATGTTACAAAAAGCAGGTAAAAGACCTTACTTATTGCTATATTACAAAGATCCGGCCTATCCATCATGAACACTTTAGCAAAGCAGCAAAAGTTACAGTGGTAAGAAAAAACTGCCTTAATAAAAGGCAGAAATCTTCGGCCGGATCCCCGGCTCATGACGAAACAGCCTTCACAGGCCTAGACTGCGCCGGGCTTGGAAAGGGATAGGGGGAGAGATGGGATAAAATGCAGGAAGAGGGATAGGGAGCAAGGGGGGGTGTTGGGGTGTTGTTCAGGCAGGCCGTCAACCAACGATCTTGAGGAGCCTAAGACAGCTCAAGAGCTCCCAGGAAAATAGGTGGTTAGTGACTGAGATTTACAGATAGATACATGCAGTAATATGATGTACTGTATATGCAGAGAGAGAGAGAGAGAGAGACAAAGAGAGAGAGAGAGAGAGAGAGAGAGAGAGAGAGACCTTAAAGCAGCTC
Source organism: Labrus bergylta (assembly GCF_963930695.1). Lineage (NCBI taxonomy): Eukaryota > Metazoa > Chordata > Actinopteri > Labriformes > Labridae > Labrus > Labrus bergylta. Next base: position 16,702,449 of record NC_089195.1, on the reverse strand, counting down.
ATTCCACAGAGAGTTAATCAGTCTCGTTACAGACTACACAAGGAAGTATCTCCTTATTTGTGAAACTTTTACTGAAGTGCAACTTTACAAGATGCTCCACTTTCCTCATTTTCATACAGGCGGCTGCTGCTACTGATATAACTATAGACTAAAATAACGACTTTTATCTTGTAAATGTATGACTTTAATCACGAAATCTCAGATTTTTTCCCCTTATACTACTTCATAGAACACAGCTTTCTGTAGAACTGAACCAACATGACCATTTGCTAAGCCTCCCCCATTTTAAACTATTAATACTCCTATTAGAGGTGCACTGATTCCAATTTTTTTTGGCCAATTCTGATTCCCGATTTTTTCGAGGTCTGACCTGCTGATTCTTGTTTTTTGTCGTTTCAGATTTTCTTTCTTTAAATAACTATAACTGATCATTTTACTGTATATTGTTGACACGATAAACAAGCCATCCACATTCCTTTTCTTATCATTACTCTTTAATTAATCTTTGATGCCTTGGATTATTGCTTGTTGTAGCTACAACTGCATCTAGTACTACAGAAAATGGTATTATACTGTATTCAAAAGCTTTTTAATCTCTCACAATATTCATCACACTTAATCAATTTGTTTGTGTATTTTCCTTTCAAAAAAATGTTCTTTAATGTTGATTTGAAATCTCTGAGTTTCATCTGTCTTCGCTTTATTCCCCTTCATCCTTCCTTTTTTTTTTTTTTTGTTCTATCCAGAGTCTGCCAGACAGCATAGACAAAGCATTGACCTACCTGGAGAATCGTCTGCCCACCCTTACCAACCCATATGCAGTTGCCATGACATCATACGCCCTGGCCAATTCAAACAAACTGAACAAAGAGATCCTTTACAACTTTGCTTCCCCAGGTGCTGTCACACGAATCAATAAAAAGTCACTTTAGTAATTTTGTAAAAATAAAATAACGCATTAGTGTCTTAGCTTTGGGGGGCAGATTCTTGCTAAATGCTGAATTTTACATTTAAAAATCAGAGACTCATTAACATAGATGTTTAACTCCGATGTCAGTACCTTATCTGTTATATCTTTTCATATCCCTTTTGTAAGTTCATATTTTTGATACTAGAAGATTTAGAAAGACTAAGACAAAGATCAAGCATCCTGCTGTTACAGCAGACTCACAAAAATGTATCTGTGTCTTCCTCAGAGTTGTCCCACTGGCCATCGGCAAAGGGACACATATACACACTGGAGGCCACAGCTTACGCTCTCCTCGCTCTTGTGAAGACCAAGGTGAGCACTTTTTTAGTGTTCCAGCATGTAGTAATGCTACACAGAAAAACACAAAAAAGACCATCCAGGAATTCTGAATCTGAAAGTACAACACAAAGGAGGGAATAACATAAATATTGTTTTAGAAAAAAAACACAACAGAGTTGGGGCAAGGTATGCTTCATTTTAACGTTTGCATTTTTAATGATTAATTGATTGTAATTGTAAGCCTCTTTCACAACTGCACTCCTGAAAGTTTCAAAGAGTTGCCCTTTCACACTGTTGGATGAGGGAATGGAGGGGTCTTACTAGGAGGCAAGACCAGATGTTAAAGGATGTGGCAGCAGAAGCAACAAAAATAAAAATAAATACCACCCTGCCGATCTTTTCACCCTTACACGTTCCTTTTGTTCATAAAGGCCTTTGAAGATGCCAGACCTGTTGTCAGATGGTTCAACAAACAGCAGAAGGTGGGCGGAGGTTATGGATCAACTCAGGTAACACAGACTCTTCTCTCAATCTTGATACCTCACTTTTTTTAATCATCCAAATCCTCATAAAATATGTCCTCCTTTTTTACCCTCCCCCTTTTTTACCCCTAACCAGGCTACCATTATGGTGTACCAGGCTGTATCTGAGTACTGGGCCAGTGCTAAAGAACCAGAATATGATCTGAATGTGGACATCTTGTTGCCGGGCAGATCAAAGCCTGACAAATACAACTTTAACAGGGACAACAGCTACGCCACGAGAACGTCCAAAGTGAGGATACTTTCTCACACAAGCTCTGAGGGGCTCATTCATTTCATCATTCCTGTCATTTTCTGTGTGTTTGTTTCTTCTGCTCATCCTAATAAATGTGTTTGTGCACATGTTTGAATTCCTGCAGTTCAACGATATCAATCAGAACGTGACTGTGTCCGCCACAGGCACAGGAGAGGCGACAGTTAAGGTAAGTAAAATATATGAAAACAATGAATGGAAGCTGGCCTGCTCACTTTGAGTCAGGTAATATTCGGTAAACAGTGCGCTGTAATTGAGACAAGCAGCTTACCTCCGTGTAGTAACCTCTCCCACACAAGAGTGCCTGTAACTGCTTCAGAGACCACACCACTACTACACGGAGGTCACTTTTGGCTCTTTGTTTTCCAAGTTAAATTTAACGTCACCATTTTTGTATGTGTTGGTTATTGAATCACAGAAAAGTCCTTTGTAACTTGTGTGAATTGTATTTTTTTTTAAATGGATGCCTTTTAGTTTCTCCTGTACAAAGATGCTCTTTTCTCTTTGTGCCAGATGGTGTCGCTGTACTACGCTCTGCCAACAGAGAAGGCGAGTGACTGTCAGAAGTATAACATGTCAGTGCAGCTCCTCCCAGGTAATTTGGCTCTACTTTTTAACTGCTTTGTTATTTGTTTTGTGTCTATTTTGTCTCTCTTACCTGAGTTACAGCATGAAACAAAAACAATCATATTTGCTAAATGTTTGCTGCTTGCAGAGTATATGGGTGAAGATGAGAAGATATACAGGCTGATAATAGAGGTCTTGTAAGTACAAACACGAGGCTTTTTTAAATTATCCTGTCCTCCATTTCCTGCATAAAAGGCTCTTCTTTCCTGATCTCTGTCTTCCTTCACTTGATATTTGACCTGTTCTGTTCTTTTTTTGTACAGGTACAAAGACACAGAGCGCGATGCGACCATGTCAATCCTGGATATTGGCTTGCTAACTGGCTTCACCGCAAACACACAAGACTTGGACTTAGTAAGAACCGTTACAGATACACACATACAAAAGCAGCAAACAGAATATCAGAGTTTATGGCTAGAGGAAACAAACTTGTTTAAAGGTAAAAAATAACCATGTATCTGTGTGTGTGTCTGTGTGTGTAGTTTTCCAAAGGACGTGCCCGCACCATAGCCAAATATGAGATGAACACAGTCCTGTCGGAAAGAGGCTCTCTCATCATCTACCTGGACAAGGTAAGAGATCATTGTGGCATTGAGTCCTATTTCGTCTTTTTTTCTTTCTTCTTAGTGATCTCATCTGCCTTCTGCATCTCCCCACAGGTTTCTCACACTCGGCCAGAAGAGATCTCATTTAGGGTTCATCAGAAGTTGAAAGTTGGAGTCATGCAACCAGCTGCTGTGTCTGTCTATGAATACTACGACCGTAAGTGTTACGAGACAGCACTGCCTACACATATACATAAAACAAAAAGCTACCCCTAACCTGAAACGAAAACTTTCATCATAGCAAGGACTCTGCTTAGTCTGCCATTTCCACAAGTATTTACTGTACATATTATAATGTAATGCAATTGCCATTTAATGTATGTTCTAAAAAATGTGTCTCTCTGGCTGCAGAAACAAGTTGTGTGAAGTTTTACCACCCAGAGAGGAGAGCTGGACAGCTCTGCTGAAATGATGAATGCACATGTGCTGAAGGTAAACAAAACACAATGATCTGATTGGGAATATTTGAATTAGGCAAATTTGTAAATAAGACAAGTCTGTGAATAAGATTAAAACATGTAGCAGTAAACAAACATTTAGGTCCAGTCAATTCAAATAAAGATAAATTCAAGAATATTGATTTCAGTCTCCATTGAGTAATACCCTCTCTTAAACTCCCTCTGTTGCACATCATTTAGTGGTATGTTGCCATTTTTTTCCCTAGGATGGTAAAGGCATGACCCGCTCTATTCTGTAATTGGCTAGTAGCTTATGTGACACGTTAAAAAGTAATGCACTTACAGTTAAGAATAAAACACAGAGTTCATGATCTGTTACAGGGTTAAATAATTGATTGTGGATAAAAACATTGCATAGTCACAAGAAGTTATATAGAGAGTGATTAAAAAGTATAAATAAGTTAAAATGCTTAAATATCAGTTTTATGTTAAAAGAAAAGGTTAACGATGCTAAAAGAATGTTTAATAGACACGATTTAGTTCATTCTTTATTGTTAAAAGTAAGATTTGTTGATGCGTATCTGTGATCTACTGACTTGTCTGCGTTAGCCCATCTGGGAGCGATTGTTGTTTTGTCTCCACCCACATACCAGGAGAAATCGTGGTGTTTTCCTCATTACACTAAACGCTGTTTATGAGGAAACACAACTGAATCACTCTCGTGATTATTTCTCTCCTTATTCAGGTATGTTTATGGTCATAAACACAGCTAACATGTCCAAAATAACTTACTAACAAGTGAAGAGTTTCATGACTAAGTAATTTCGATGTTTGAGTAAGTTTAAAGTTAAGTTTCAGAACAGTAAGTTTGCTAGCATACGAGCCCGTGCTCGGAGCCACTGCACAACCCGTAGCTGTGCCGCAGCGTATTCTGTGTGTAGTCTTCTGTTTCACAGGAGTGAGGATGTGTTTAATTTTTTTCATTGTCTTATGTAGTTGGACTCATGCACTTTTATTAGCTAAATATGAGTTTAAGACTTAGATATTTGATGCTTAAAAGAAATGTGAGGAAAAGATTTAATGCAGGAAAATACTGTTTGTTATTGTTTGTAAAAGGAAAAGGTGTATATCCTACCTCCACCTCTATTCATTCTGAAATGTGAAAGCTGTTGTAAATGTGTACTTTTGTACATTGTTATATTTCTGTAAACATGTAATTGATTACACTAAATGCTCTTGATGAGGAAACACAACTGAATCACTCTCGTGATTATTTCTCCCCTTATTCAGGGGTGTAAGACAAACCCAAAAAGAAAGCACAGACATGAGAAAAAGAGACAAATACAGTCCAGAAGGTGAAGAAGAAAAAGGAGGAGGAGGAGGAGGAGGAGAAGGAGGACAAGATCATGTTAAACAAAAACAAAGCACAACACCACAATACACACTAAAAGAACAATTATATGATGATGATAAAATACTATGCAGTGAAACATTTACACACTCCAAAATTAGCCTTTAAAAAACTCGTGAGCCGAGTTTTAAAATCATTAATAGTGATGAGTTCCTGCAATTTGAGTGTTTTTTGAAGACTGTTCCATGCAGAGGGAGCAGAGTACATGAAGGCCCTCTTCCCAAACTCAGTACGAGTTCTGGAGACTGACGTAGATAGAAAGTCCAGAGAGCGCAAACTGTATGATGGATTTGATTTAAAAGTGAGGTAGATGCAGAGGTATGAAGGGAGTAGTCCAGTAATTGCTTTATAAATGAAGGTGTACCAGTGAAGAAGCCTACGAGCTGACAGGGACAGCCAGCCTACTTTAGAGTACAGGGTGCAATGATGGGTGAGTGATTTACAGCCGGTAATGAAGCTTAACGCACAATGATAAGTAGCATCCAGCATGTGCAGTGAGGTAGAGCAGGCAGTCAAGTACAGTACATCACCATAATCTAATAATGGAATAAAAGTAGCAGCAATAAGCCTCTTTTTAGAAACAAAAGAAAAACAAGATTTATGTCTGAAATAAAAGCCCAATCTTACACTTTACTGTTTGCCTGGAGGCTAACTGGCTAGCCATACCATCATCGTGTACACTTAAAGTGCCGTGATGAGAGACGATATGTTGTTCTAATCTGAGTTTGTTGTTTACTCGGACACTTTATGTTTAATTGTTGTCTTTTTTTTATCTCTCCACCTTTTTCGTCTATATTGTAGAAGTCTATATCATTGATGCTCATAGGCTGGCACTTTATCTGAGGTGTCCATGGTTCTGAGGTGCTAAAGTTCACAATGTTTCTGTGGCTGCAATGTCTACAAATTGTATCTATAAATGAGGCCTTATATCTCATTCACACTTGGTGCTGAATAAGTCTATCATTCTGCAGTCTGAAGCCAGTTTTTATTTTTATTTTATTTTTTCTTCCTGTATTTTTCTATTCAATGCAGTATAGCTCAGACTATCTTAAGACCTCAATTTGATACTTGCAGATTGTTTATTTTTTGTACGGTGTTGGGCCAATATTTCATATTGTATTCAGAGGGTTACATATCAGATTTTTCTCTTTTACGAGTTATGGGATCTGAGATGATTCCTGAAGGAGTGAGGACACAGAAAGGGAAGTACACATCTTTTGTTTTGGTTGATAAGGATTTGTTAAGGGACATGGGTAAAGTGGGTTGGGAGGGATGGGAGGATCGTTCTTTCTATGAGGAGGTTATTTGGGGAGGGAGAGTTGAAGCTGGAAGTAAGTGCCAGCTCTACGGGTGTGTAGGGAGGGGGACCTCTTTGTTAGCCTATCATTTTTGTGATGTTTGTTTTATTCGCCATGAAGGCTTTCATTTGAGGCAGAATTATCTCGTACACATCTCATGCGAACAAGCTGCGCAGGGCTTGCCAGAGGGAATTAGAAAAAACTATAGCTAACCTTGATGTTTTACTGTCGACTTCCCAATCACCTGACTTGTACAAAGAAAGGCTAGGGCTCCAAACGGAACTTGACCTTCTTCTTACTACAGAAGCTGAACGTCTCCTCCTCCGCTCTCATGGGTCTATGTACGAACATGGTGACAAGGCGGGTCGCCTTCTGGCCCACCAACTAAAGGCCAGATTGGCTTCCAACCAGATCACCCAGGCACGAGACGAGTCAGGTTCTCTAACCTCTGACCCAGATGAGATAAACGACATATTTAGGTCATTTTATTCTAAGCTGTATACCTCCGAGTCCCCTAACGATGAAAGTCAGTTACGTAATTTCTTTGATAAATTAATTTTACCAAAAGTTTCGCCTAATGATAGTCAGACATTAGATGCCCCTTTAACACTTTCTGAAATCAAAGAGGCCATTTGCTCAATGCGCAGTGGCAAATCACCAGGCCCCGACGGGTATCCTGTGGAGTTTTTTAAACGGTTTTCTGACCTGCTTGCTCCACTCCTACTCAGAATGTTTAATCAATCATTCCACCAGGGCACCTTGCCACCCACGCTCATGCAAACTTCTGTATCTCTCATTCACAAGAAAGACAAGGACACAGCAAGCTGTGCGTCCTATCGCCCAATTTCACTCCTTTCTGTTGACGTTAAAATTCTAGCTAAGGTCCTAACCCGTCGCCTGGAGGCTACTATGCCCACAGTAATCTCAGAAGATCAGACAGGATTCATAAAGGGGAGACACTCTTTTTCTAATGTCAGAAGGCTTCTCGACATCATTCACACCCCGTCCTCTTCTACTGAGCCTGAGGCTGTAATATCTCTCGATGCCGAGAAGGCCTTCGATAGGGTGGAGTGGGCTTATCTCTTTTGCACCTTGCAACGGTTTGGTTTTAGTGCCAGCTTCATCTCCTGGATTAAGCTACTCTACTCCTCCCCTTACGCATCTGTGTGTACAAACACACTGCGTTCAAGACCTTTTCCTCTTTTCCGCGGCACTAGGCAAGGCTGTCCGCTCTCTCCGCTGTTGTTCGCATTTGCCATTGAGCCGTTATCAGTTGCTTTAAAGTCGGTTGGAGGGTTCGGGGGGATCAAAAGGTGGGGGTTGAACATCGCATCTCACTTTATGCTGACGATCTCCTCCTTTATGTGTGTGACCCCCTGACAAGTATTCCGCCTATCCTTTCGCTCCTGAACACTTTTGGCGTTATTTCTGGATATAAATTAAACATTTTGAAAAGTGAATGTCTTCCGATTAATCAACTGGCTGCAGAAATGTCACCGTCGTCCATACCATTTAAAATATAGGAATAAAGCACCTAGGTGTGATGATCACGCGTACCATTCGTACACTCCGTGAAAAATGTTTCACTGCTTTAACTGCTGCAGTCAAATCAGATCTACAGAGGTGGAATTGTTTGCCACTATCTCTGGCGGGAAGGGTACAGACTGTAAAAATGAACGTGCTACCCAGATATTTGTATTTATTTCGATGTCTCCCCATATTTCTCCCTAAGTCCTATTTTAAATCTATTAATGACATTATTTCTTCTTTTATTTGGGCTGGTAAGCGTGCGAGAACGGGTAAAATCTTACTCCAGAGGAGCAGGTCAGTGGGTGGGTTTGGGCTACCTAATTTTATCAGCTACTATTGGGCAGCTAATGTTCACAAAATTATACTTTGGTTTATCTCACCCCAGTGCAGCTGGTGCCGATTAGAGGCTGACTCCTGCTCCTCTTCTCTCCCATATCTGGTGTGTGGCACCCTTCCCCTCTCTCCCTCTAGCTTCACGTCTAATACTGTGGTAATAGGCACACTTAAAATATGGTCACAAATTAGACGACACTTTGGGTGGCTCTCCCTCCCTAAAGCGACGCCCATCTGTAATAATCACCTTTTTACACCAGCTAGGATTGACCCACGATTTGCATCTTTGGAGAGGAATGGCCTGCGCTGTCTGGGTGACTTATACGTTAATGATGTTTTTGCCAGTTTCTTACATTCTGCATTCCATTTAAATGGCTCAGACTTTTTTCGATATTTTCAGCTCCGTGATTTTGCTAGGACCCACTCACCGGCATTTCCTCATGTTCCAAACCCCAGTGGCATTGATTTGGCACTCAACGCAAGAATCTTGCCCAAAGGTCAGGTTTCCTTCCTCTATGACCTCCTGTTCACAACTGACGAGTCCACGGTAAAAAAGATCAAGGCTGATTGGGAAAGCGAATTACAAACCAACCTTTCTGAGGATTTCTGGGAAAAGGCGCTTGGGGCTGTTAATTCTTCTTCTAGCTGCGCTAGGCTGTCTCTTATCCAGTTTAGAGTGCTCCACAGACTTCATTACAGCAAATATAAACTCTCCAGAATATTTCCGGATACAATTGATGAAACTTGTGGTAGATGCTCTCAGGCTCCTTGCAACCTGACTCACATGTTTTGGTCCTGTTCTAAATTAGTTAATTATTGGCAGTCCTTCTTTAAGTCCATCTCCGACATTTTAGGTATAAACATCAATCCATCCCCACATATAGCTATTTTCGGTAGGTCTCCTGACGATCTTGCCACCTCGACCACTCAGGACAATGTTATTGCTTTTGCCTCTTTAATTGCCCACAGGAAAATCCTTCTTCACAACCTCCCTCCTTCAAAGCATGGCTGCACAATGTCTTATTTCTCCTTAAGTTGGAGAAAATTAAATTCTCTCTTAGAGGGTGCTCTGATAGGTTTTACACTCACTGGAGACCTCTGCTTCAATATTTTGAGAAACTCTCACCTGACGAGGTATTGTAGTAGTACACCTTCGCCTGCTGATACTGATCCTGTCCTCTGGTGCCTGTCCAGCCGCCCGCCCCCCCTCCTGAGTCAGGGCAAACCTGTGCGTAATTAAATACCAAATTTTATGTTCTGACCATACTTCTTTCTGTGCGCGGGTTCTTCAGCCGCTTAGGTGGTAGCCTGGATGTGAGCAGCTGTTGTCTTCCCTTTTATTGATCAAGTTGAACAGTGTGCATGAGTGATTTTGTCTCTTTTACAGGTTATACTGTTTTTCCTATTTACTTATATGGTATGCTCATAACGACTTTCATTCCTGTCAATGTTGTTTGTTTATTTATTTATTTTTTGTTTATGTTTGTCTCGTCAATTTTCATTATTATTATTTATTTGGTTTTTGTATTTTATTTATTTTCTCTGTGAAGTTTTCCAATCTTGTTTTCCATATTTTGGGGATTTTCTTACTAGTTAGAGGTAAATAAAAAATGTAGGTCAGTGGCTCTGCAATAAAATCTGTCGCGAGTTTTAAAAAATAAACACCTATATTATCTGGCCCTGGTGTTTTTTTTAAAATCTAATTAAAGAGCTTTATGTACTTCAGCAACAGTGAAGGGTCTAAAGTTAAATTCATTATCCAAAAGGGGCTCAGCAATAGCAAGCGGAGCCAGTGCAGTAGAGGGCGTATTTACTTTATCAAAAAGAAAACCAGAAGAAACAAAATACTGTTGAGCATCTCAGCTCTGTCATGGATAATGGCAGACTCTTGACACAATGCAAGTTGGAAGACTAGAGGAGTTATTTGGAGATAGAGATTTGATTGTCTGCCAGAGGGTTATTTAATTTTTCAGTTGTAAGGGCAAGATAATAGCTAGATTTTACTTTATTGACTAAGGTAGTACATTTATTCCTTAAGCATCTAAAAGTAGCCCAGAGAGCATCAGTGTTCAACTTTCTTGCTTTTGCCCAATAATAATTTCTTTCTCTGAATAAATTAGAAGGGGCATGTTTGTCAATGATTGACATAAGCATTTCAACAAAATAAGACCAGGCTAGTTCAACATCAGGTATTAAGGAGACCCTGCTCCAATCCGCGAAATTAAGATCAAATCTGTAGGCCTGTTCACTAAAGTGTTTTGTATCACGTTTTGTGATGTAACAAGGTTTAACTTTTGGAATTCTTGTATCCCTGACACCTGCAATTAAAACAGTGGTCACTCATGTCATATGGAAATACACTTACAGAGGTATACTTATGAGGATTATTAGTAATAAACAAATCAGTTTAAGTAGATTTTTTTGGGCACGTGGGAGAATCAATTAACTGTGTAAAATTCATTGAGTCACAGTATGTTTTAAATTCATTTGAGGCTGGTGACTGCCAGTCCCAGTTTAGATCACAACAGAGGGCTATCTTGTTGTCAGATAATTTAGAAAGAGCATTAGATAAAGAGGACAAGGTTTGCTTAGCTGCAGAAGGAGGTCTGTAGCAACCAATGACAGCCCTTGGACAACTCAACCTTTAAAGCTAGAATTTCAAACTGATTAGGTATTGACTTCTTGACCAATACTTTAGTGTGGAATTTACATTTAGAATACACAATTATTCCACCACCACGTTTAACACCATCAGCATGACTTATATTGTAACCATTAATAGAAACAACACTATCATTAATAGATTTGTTCAACCAACTCTCAGAAATTACAATTATATCAGCATTAGTTGTCTGTGCCCAAACTCTAACAAAGTCTATTTTAGGTAGAAGACTACGGACATTTAAATGAATAATACCCAGACCAGATCTGAAGCTAAAATCAGCAGCAGTTTGACTACAATTAAAATCAGGGCCAGGGTTAGACTGAACATCGCCAGATAACAATAACAGCAACACAATCAAGCACCGTGATTTAAACATTTTGGTTGAGTTACACTTCGCATCGTTAAGGTTCGCATCTGTGCAGTGAATCGAAAATAAAAGAGCATTCGAGGGAACAATGAAACTTGTTTTAAGCACATAGCAACACATCAAACCGATAAGACAGTTTAGCAGGTAAAATAGTAGCAGTTCGACTCGGTGATTGTAATGAGTTGATACAGAAAGTACATGTTTGGAAGCTGGGTAGCTCAGTGATTGTATCGAGTTGATACAGGAAGTACATGTTTGGAAGCTGGGTAGAACCAGAGAGGAGAGCAGTCTCCCCAGCTCACTCGCACAGGGGTTGACAGCGTAGCCCCAGCATGCTATCGCAAGTAGCAGGGCTACGAGGCGCCGTGTCGGCCCCATAGTCCGTGATCGGGTCCAATAAAGAAACGTACGAAGAGGAGGATCGGTACGCGCAAAGTCACTGGTGTTTAGTGTGTAGTATGGTGCGTGTGTGTGCTGGCAGGGGCAAGGAGCAAGAGAGCAGAGTGGGGAGAGAGGTACCTGATCCAGGCTAGGAGTGATAGCAGGTAGGCAGGTAGGCAGGCAGGTAGGCAGGCAGGTAGGCAGGCAGGTAGGCAGGTAGAAGCAGGTGAGCGCAGGCTGCAGGTGGAGAACGCCAGCAAGGCAAAGCAGAATGATTACCATTTACCTCTCGCAGGGATCTGCGTGCTCTGACCCAGGCTAGGAGTGATAGCAGGTAGGCAGGCAGGTAGGAGCAGATGAGCGCAGGCTGCAGGTGGAGAACGCCAGCAAGGCAAAGCAGAGTAATAATCCAAGCAAATTTCCAACATTAATCCATGCAGGAAGGCAATGAGAGCGAAGTGAAGCAGGTTTAAAAGAAATGGTTCCAAAGGTATAAAAACTAAGTAAAACTACATTAAAATCTCACAGAGACAGAGCATGCAACCTGATGTGCTGCCATCTTGGATTGCGTGATGATGATGCTGGTGTAACAGCAATATAGCATGTATGTATGTATGTATGTATGTATTGACTATCGATGGCTAAATGACGGCAAAATGAAAAGACACACCCTGATCGACACCCCATCCCAAGAATTCAGGAAATCTTGGAGAACCTTGGAGGAAACTCATGGTTTACAGTACTCAACTCAAAGGTAAAGCATATCATCAGGGCTTTGTCAGTGAGGAAAGCCAAGCCTGCACTGCCTTCATCACGCCATGGGGATTATATGAATGGCTCAGGATCCCTTTTGGACTGACAAATGCTCCGGCTGCTTTCCAGCTTTATATGGAGGGTTGCCTTGGAGATCTGAGAGATGAGGTATGTGTACCCTACCTTGATGAAATTCTAGTATTTAGCAAAGACTTTGACCTCCACGTTGAGAATGCAAGAAAGGTGCTACAGAGGCAGAAGCGCTGTGGAATCAAAAAATGTGACTTGTTTAAAAGGGAATTGTACTATGTTGGACGTGTCGTCTCAGAGGAAGGATATCGGATGAACCCGAGAAAGGTAGAAGCTGTTCAAGCACTGAAAAAAACAAGACCAAAAACAGTCAGAGAGGTAAGATCCATGGTTAGTTTCCTCGACTATTACAGATCCTTTGTTGCTGATTTTTCAAGAATCGCCAAGCCTCTTTATGACTGTCCCACCCCAAGACTGAAAAACAAAGAAGGGTCGAGGCTGCAGTTCTCCACAGCTACCTCCATCCCAGCCAGTGGAGTGGACAAAAACACATCAGCAGGTGTTGGAAAAGCTTGTTGACACATTGTCAGATCCCCCAGTAATGGCATATCTCGATCTTGAGAAGCCACTTGTGTTACATGTTGATGCATCTGAAGATGGTTTAGGTGCTGTCTTGTACCAGCGTCAAGAAGGAGGCCGGAGAGTGATAGGATATGGATCACAAACACTCCAACAGAAAAGAATTACAGATTCCACTCTGGAAAGCTGGAATTCTTAGCTCTTAAGTGGGCTGTGACTGATTACCTCTTCCACGCCCTTCATTTCACAGTCTACAGTGACAATAACCCTATGACGTATGTAATGAAGACTGCAAAACTAAATGCTGTGGGGCATCGTTGGGTGTCAGTATTAGCAGGTTTCTGCTTCAGCCTGAAATACAGGCCTGGAACTGTTAACGGTGATGCAGACTTCCTAGCTCGTCAACCTGCAGAAATGGAAAAACTGATGTCAGAATGTACAGAGGTAAACCAGATGACATAACAGCAGTTGAAGAAGGACTGCGGTGGTGACACTGACTGGATTTCAGCCATTACTTGCAAGGTAGATGTCTTAACTCAACAGACCACTCTATGTGAGACCACAGTCCAACCAATACCAGCTGAAAGTATTCAGTCAGGTCAGAGAGAGGATGCGGTGATAAATAGAGTAGTCACTCTAAAACAACAGAATGAACGTTTGAGATACAAAGACAAGATCAAAGAGTCAGTGGCAGTGAAAAGCCTTCTGAGGGAGTGGCCTCGTCTTTATCTGGATAAAAATGGAATCCTGCAGCCAAAGACCATTTCCCGAACTCAGTTGGTGGTTCCTGAAAAGCTCAAGTCACTCATCTATCAGCAGCTACATGAGCAAATGGGACATTTGGGTGCAGACAGGATGATCTCTTTTGCCAGAGAGAGATTTTTTTGGCCAAAGATGAGAGAGGAAATTGAACATTATGTAACAAAAGTGTGCCGTTGCCTGAAACAAAACAAAAACCAAGCAGAAAAACAAGGACACCACTGCAGAGCATAACAACAGCAGCACCTTTTGAAATGATCTCCATTGAATACCTTCATCTGGAGAGAAGCAAGGGTGGAGTGGAATACATATTAGTAACAGTAGACCACTTTACAAAGTTTGCACAGGCTTATGCAACACCAAATAAGTCAGGCAAAACAGCAGCACGCAAGATCTTTGATGACTTCATTCTCAGGTTCGGCTTCCCAGCCAAGATTCATCATGATCAGGATAGGGAGTTTGAAAATGAGTTGTTCAAAAAACTGGAAAGCTACAGTGGGATACAACATTCACGAACAACATCATATCATCCTCAGTCTAACCCATCTGAACGTTTTAACAGAACGCTTTTAAGCATGCTTCGGAAACTCAAACCAAACTGGAAGGACTATTTACACAAAGTGGTTCATACATATAACTCCACTGTCCATGAATCAACAGGATTTTCACCTTTTTTCCTGCTTTTTGGAAGAGAGCCTCCTTTGCCCATTGATCTGATGTTTCCTAAAGAACACACAAGTCCACAGTCTCATGCAAGATACGCTGAGAGATGGCAAAGGTCAATGCAGGAAGCTTATGGCATTGCACAAGAAAACATGAGGAAAGCCGGTGAAAGAGGACACAAACATTACAACCAGAGAGCATGGAGCTCTGTGCTGGAACCTGGAGATCATGTACTGATCCAGAACTTGTCAGAAAGAGGAGGACCAGGAAAGATTCATGCTTACTGGGAAAACAAAGTGCATGTCGTCAAAGAAAGAAGAGAAGCAAACAGTCCGGTGTATAATGGTGAAACCTCTGGATGGTGAAGGTAGAGAAAGAGTACTGCACAGAAATCTTCTGTTGCCTTGTCCTTACCTTGTTGATGGACAGAGTGAACAGAAACAACATGCTCACCTTAACGCATGCTCAACTCTTCAACCCTGCCACAAATAATCCCCAAGTAAAAACTCAGGCTGAAAGACTCACTCAGAAAGAAAGAAGCCAGCCACAAGATGGAAGGGACACTACTGAGGACATGGGTCAAGCAGAGGGCACAAGACTCCTGGAGGAGGACATGCAGTAGCAGGAGATGAGTCAGAGTCAGGATTCAGACTCTGAAGTCCAGGAACCAGAGTCCCAGTTGTGTGTGGATCATGCAGTGTCTTCAGAAGACGACCATGCTGAGAGAGAGAGACATTTCACAAAGACACGTGTTACCGGCACCAGACCTAGGGGAAATCTGGACCAGCAGCAAAGGTTACACAGGCTAGGAAGCCCTGCGTAGCCTAAAATAAATCTGTGGAATGATAAGAGGACAAACTTTTAGCATCTTGCTCATGCCAGCTCGTTTATTGTCTGACACATTAAGTTTTCCATTACCAACACATTTCATCAAATAATAAAAGTAAACTCTTTGATAATACAAATTAAAATAAAATATTGTTTAACATAATATACATTCACATACTTCAAAATAGTTTTAAATTAAATACATGTAGCCAGATATACATCTCACAATACAAAGATATCAAAATAAAATAAGATTACACACATTTACTTAAGATTTCTCCTCCTCCTAGTCTCACAGTTAACTAAGCTTTACACATACAGCTCCATAAACATGAAATTACCAACAACACACTTTGCCGCTTGTCTGTACACAACCATTGTGCAGGAAAATGGCGCCGCTGCGTCACAGTAGCGTTCAACAATCAATGTGAAACAGAACGTAAAATATCATTATCACCATTACTTTTACTAACAAGCTATTGAAGCTAATACTTTTAACAATGTACCAAACACATATTCATCTTATTTGGAACGTTTGCTTAACATTTACTTGAGTTACTTACACTAACGAAACTACTCTTGTCTCACTTGGCTCACAAGGCTGAACTTAGCAACATGCTACATGTCGTGACAAACAGCTACAAACTGATCTTACAAACATATAAAACTGTAGCTCATGTTACAACATGACAGCGTTAAACTGCATGTTCATTAGATACATAACCAGCTTAAAGTTAATAAAGATTCATATTACCTGTGGAATGATGAGAGGACAAACTTTTAGCGTCTTGCTTATGCCAGCTCGTTTATTGTCTGAACTGCGCATGTGCAGGACTAAGTGATAAAGGCTCTCTAGGAATCCACAGTGGCATAATAGCGCCATCTCCTGGGTAAACTGAATATTACCATGTGAAAATCTGTCATTACAATTAGAATAGCTCATGAAATATATGAAAACAATAGGGGGGTGTCTGTTTAAATAAAAACTTTATATGTAGCGTTTTCAACCTACTACACACGCCGACCAAGATATATACTTACATATGATAAACTATGGAAGCCTAGTGTCACACCCCTAAGAAAGTAGAGATTTAAAGATACAGTAGCTGCTTAAGTTCATAGTTCACAGCTAATGTTAACGAAAGAGTTCATATTTGTTTGGATGAATAGTCACAGAGTAATGCAGTTTCAGTTATTCTACATCAGTTTTTTTCCAGAGATTGATTTCTGGCAGCTTTGAAAAGGAAATTCAGGGAACTACTGATTAATGCATTTATTCACAGGAATTAGTGTGTTACAGTGGTACATGGTGACACAAAGGGATATCTGTAATAAATAGGACTACACTGCAGAGCATGTATAATGTTTAAAGCACATTAAGTATGTTGGAATGGTAGTTTTTACCATATGTGACATAATGGACTTGGGAGGCCTACCAATGTACCAACAGATTAAGATAATACAACAAAACAGGAAAATAAGTATTTATCTTATTATCCTGTAGTCATGCTGTGGTAGTCACTAGATGTGTAGTTATTGAAATTTGTGGGATTATGTGACTGCATACTGATTATATTTATCTAACTGTGCCATAAGTGTATTCTTGAGGTAGTATTTTGAGGCAGCCTGTTTCCATAAAGGGAAATGTTTTGTCAACATTTTATTATTTTAGTGGGGGAGGGTGTAACACACTGAAAATGCTTATTCATGTATTCATATTTTTTTCTGTCATTTTGTTATATCAGTGTGTCTAGTTAAACTAATTTAATTTCCAGAAGTATTTAAGTTAATTTAAATTTCTAAGAGTAAACAGTAAATACTGTGTGTTTTACCTTTTAAGATTAAGACACTGGCCCTTTAAGAGAGGCGCAGTGAAGAAGACACAGAGGTGTGTGTAGACTGAAAACGAAGCTTGTGTAAAGCTGTGGGCATTTTTCTTAAAAAAGCATAAAAGTTGCTAAAAGTGAAGATGGACGAGTTCTGACCGGTTCATTTCATGGGTGCAACACTGGCCGCCGTGAGGACGAGGAGCCCGGGCCGGCTCGAGCTGGGGCGGACTGGTAGTCTCGGTGCTCTTACTGTTTGCCTATGGACACAGACATAGAGTCTGTTTTCTGCCAGGAATTTCCAAGATACCAATTCCTTCTGGAAGAAATCTCTGAATCAGTTGGGGAAATGGCCGTATGTGTTGAAGTAAATATGTCTGTAAATGTTTTTATTACTGTATTTCTACTGCTATATTGTGTATTTTGGAGAAACTGCAACGATCGAATTTCCCTCTGGGATTAATAAAGTATTTCTGATTCTGATTTGGACCTTAGTGGGAGCGGCCTGCTGTGCTGTGCATTCTGGGATTCGGTGTCTTTCATCCACATGAGCCAAGAAGGCACCAACTTCAAAATTTATTTCACATTTCTACTTCATATATGACCCAATGTCAATACAGGTTAATGTTTCAATGGGTGAAGTATCCCTTTAATAGAAGCCAAGGGTAGTCTGAGTAGATCTCTGTAGCATTGCACAGGTGTGTCAGAGAACTTAGCAGAGGTATATTAGACAAAGCAGCCTCTTGTAACACACATCTGTCTAAACCTGACTTTACCTGAAGTTACAGCACCAACATTTACTTGAGTCGATCCAATCCAAATGTACTTTTTAAGAACATTTTCACAGAAACGATGGACCAAAGTGTACGACAAAACACAAAGACAAATTCCAAAGAAAAGAGAAAGGTAATGTAATACATTTGATAGCACTAATAAAAACAATAGTCTAATATAAATATCATTAAAAACAGAATTGGAAACAGACAGAGAAGGGGCAGACCTAACACACAGTTTTTTTTTTGGCATGTTTTGGTTTTAAAATCAGGTTTTAAATCATCAGAGAATTAGATTGATGTATGAGTTTTTTGAAAAGTAATTTATAACAAGAAACTACAGAAATGTTTTGAGGAGCTCTGAGACTTATTTAAACTGGTTGAAAAGGAGGACAATATGTGACCTTTGATAAAACAGTGACCCAATTTATTTAATTTGTTTGTTGTGTTTGCAGAGAACTGTAGTGGGGGGGGGGAGAAAGAAAGCAAGTTAGCTAATAAAATACAACTTGTCTCCTCTTAGTGTACAAAGTCAGAGTTGAAGATTTTACTGATGGTTTTCCCACGGACATTTACACTGCTCGTATATTGGAAGTCATACAAAAAGGTGAGTTCTCGTTTTCTCTCCCTTAACGTCTTTTTTCTGTCCATTCCCCAATTTTTTTGTTTCAAATAGGACATAATAAACCTTATTACCTTACCGTATCCAAGTCCCAACATTTTTCCTGCCACCTATTTTACACCTGACCGCCATGCCTGTCCCTGCGGGTGTTTGGCCCACAAGGCAGCCGATCCATGTAGTTTCTTCCAACTGAGCCCTATGGATGACAGCCTGGTTTCTAGACACTACCCTGTGGGAATCACCCCCAGTCTGGCTCCAGGGTGTGACTCCTTTTTCTGAGACAGGAACTCCTTTCCAGAGGGTCCAATATACATTTATATATCTTTTTCAAATCTCTCTTGGTTTGGACCCTCCCCTGGGACCAATTTGCCTTGGGAGACCCCACAACGGGCCATCCTGGAGGGAGCTCAGAACAGCAAAGCCAGTCCTCATCCAAAAGAACCATTTCAAGTTGTTCCAACATCTGATTGAGAAGCCTCCTGGGTGCCCCCCTATGGAGGTTTTCTGAGCATGTCACCCTCGGGGGTAACTAGACCCAGTGCTCACTCTTAATCCCTCAGGAGGAACTGGAAAATGTTTCAATGGAGAGAGACATATATAGGTCAACTTGCCTAGCCAGCTGCCACAGGGGCCACAACTTGGGAAAAGTGGTAGAAGGTGGACAGATTTTAAGAGTAGTTGATGCAGTATATGCAGTGTTTTCACTGCAGGCTTAAAATGACATAACAATGCCCTACATTTTATTTCCACACAGTCAGAGAATGTTGCACTTTTAACAGTATTGATTCGGTGTTGTCATGTAATTTACTTGTATGTGATTATTGATGTCGTCCTGTGTTCTGTTCTTCTACGTTATATTTTCATCACAGAAAATAATGATGTGGCTCCTCTGGGAAAACTGTGCACATTCCTCAGTTTCTTGCACTGCAGAGCATCTTTGGGTCTGACAAAAGGAAAAACTTACCTCATCATGGGAGCATCCAAAGACATTCAAATTCTTCAACAAGATCAATCGTACGTAATTCTGTCTTTACTGGTGTTTGTTTGAGCTGTGTACATGTCCCTCTTCAAACTGTCACCATGGAAACCTTATAGTGTCATGGAACCTTTTTAATGCCGTCTATTGTTGCTCCAGTTGCACTTGAGAAAAATCAACCATATTGAAAGTCTTTAGTCATTTAGATTCCCCCAAAGCGATTTGAGGCTCCTCTGTTGCTCTGCCTTTGTACTTTTACGTTGGATCCCGCAATAGCTTTCTATTGGTGTCCCAGCCAGTGGAAACCTCTGTAGGTAAAAATTAAGGCAATACGGAATTGCAAAAAACGGCAGTTGCACAAAGGTCCACTTGAGGCTGGCTCCAATGATTCAAAAGCCGTTTTCACATATGCACTCCTGAAAATATCTAGATAATTTCAGGACTGCTCCAGAGATTCTCCTGACTTGGCTGTAAAGATATGCACCTCACAACGGGAGACTATCCCAGTCAGACAGGAGGGGGGGCGGGGGTCTTCTGAGGTAAGAGGTGATGTTAAAAAAAAATTAAACGGACCAAGCAACAGAGTCCACTATACGATGCTATAATATTTGCCTTTGTATCAATGCTATGTGTGGTTCAACTGAATCACAATATCAACAAAAGAGCAGAGAACAACATACATACAGAACAGACTGCTGCATTATGAACAGAAAACGTAATGCAGCCGTTTAATTAAGTGCACGGAGCCGCATGTATACATTCAATGCACCGTGCAGCAGTCACATATAAACGTCACTCACCCCTTCCATTGGCTCGAGGCAAATTCTCCGGATAATATCCGGCTGAGGTCTCACATCAGCCCACTAGGACTTGCTGCGGAAAAAAAACTAGGAGTCTGGCACGATATATCTTACATGATATATCTAATGATTTTTCCTTGATCAAACAGTTCACGATTGTGTCCTATGACGACCAAGTATTTTTCACTTTGCTCTCTGCAGGTATCAGTATGTACTTGGGGAGAAAACCTGGATCGAGTACTGGCCCACAGCAGCAGAGTGTCAGACTGAGGTACACAGACATACCTGTTTGGGAATAGAGGAGCTGGTTCAACAGTATGAGTTCTGTGAGTATGAGCAGCAGTGAGGAAACAAGAAGCTCCTTTTAAGTGATTTTCTGTTTTGCATTACTTTTAATGTAAAACTTGACAACCAGTGACAACTGGCATGCAGAAATTGAAATGTTATTGTAGATGATTTTTCTTCCTTGTTAAATAAAATAAATAAATAACCATATTTGGCTCAAGGTGCTTTGTATGTCAGATCCTCATCAATCAACTGCAAATACAATGATTTCCTAAAATGGTTACACTGGAAGAAGAAAATGCAACTCCCAGTTTTGTAAGCATGTTAACACATAAATATTGCATGCTGAGGGAAGGCTGGTCTGTTCTTTACAAAGGATATACTGGATTTCTGCTATATTTATGTATAAAATGGAACACATTCTTCCTTTAAGAGCTTTGTAAGTGAGAAGAAGGATTTTAAATTATATTCTAGGTTTTATGGGAGCCACTGCAGAGAAGCCAATACAGGAATGATGCTATCTCTTTTTCTAGTCCTGGTCAGTCCACGAGCTGCAGCATTTTGGACCACGAAGAGACTTAATGAAGAGACTGGATGTTCTCAGACTGTAACTTATAACATTTCATGTCATAAAGTAACCGTGGGGGATAGAAACAAGACTGAAGCATGTGTGAAACTTAAGAGGACTCCAAAAATATTCAGCTTTCCCCCACTTTAACATCATAACTAACAAAGTAACAGTTAAGATAGATTTAAGAGGTACACTTTATCATTACTTCCATCTTTCTGTCCATCTTTCTACAACAATATTTAAACTGTGGGATTTTCCTGGATTTGTTTTGTTTCCATATTAAATAATATTGAGTTGCACTTCAGAGTAAGGCCCTCTGTCTTTTCCTGACAACTTTTGTTTACTGCATCAAAGGGAAAGTAACTGGACCGACACTTTTGATACATAATGCAGTTTGTCTGGCTTAGACAATTTAAATCCCATAATCACTTCAGACTTTGTCATATTGTTGCACTAATAAGGGATATCTTAATGGCCACTATAAAAAGTAATGAAAGATCTCAGTTGGAATAAATTAATTTCTATGTACATAGATATGGGAGCATGAATATTGAAGATGCGGATTACTGCGGCATCATACTGTGATTACAATACTCTGCAACCATTATCCATACTTTACTACATGGCAGCTACTTTGCACCATTTTTCTCAGGTCTATATACCGTATACTCTATGTGTCACAGCCAGACAGGATATGTTTTACTCTGGACAAACCTCAGCACTCTGTAAAGGAGGGGGAATACGTCACCCTTCTCATGTTTCAGTCTAAGCGGGAGGAAGTCCGTAGAGACCACAGGAAGACGAGGGGGTCTGCCCCCTCAACTAATAGCTGCACATACCCAATGTGGTTAAGTACCCTCCCCCGTTTTTAAAAGTCCTTTGTGCCCCTTTGACCTATTTAAAAATGTTCATGGTCAGGGGCACTGGTGGCGCAGTGGCGCAGTGGTTAGTGTGCGCGCCCCATGTATGGAGGCTGTCATCTCAAGCGGGCAGCCCGGGTTCACATCCCGCCTGTGGCTTCTTTCCTGCATGTCGTTCCCCACTCTCTCTCTCCCTGATTTCCGACTCTATCCACTGTCCTATTTCTCCATTGAAGGCACAAAAAGCCCAAAAATAAATCTTAAAAAAAAAAATAATAATGTTCACGTCACATATCTTTTGTACACATACACAACCACTAATTCCCATCCAGACAGAAATTCACTTTTCTCTAACACAGCCACGTAGAAATTCACTTTTTCTCTTTTACACAATATTAAAACACAAAGACGTAGGTCTTTACATACACAAAGACAAGGAAGTGTTTTTTCTTTTCTTACTCACACTTAAACTAAAACAGAGTTTATCTGTTTCTCCTGTCTTCTGATTCCCTTGTAACGCATCCCTGCTACTTAATGTAGCTTCACTCTGACTCGATGTAAATAGATATGAAATTATTAATAATGCCCATTCTCATAGACATTGCAACACTTTTTACACTTATAATTTGTACTAAGAAATAATCTTTTCCTGTGCTCTAATTATGAGTGTGCAGGTTACAGTCTGGCTTTATTCTCAGCAGTAACTTTTTCTCCGGTATAGAGAATTACTTCTACTAGCCATTCTTGGCATTTCACAAAATAACATGCACTCTTGACAGACACTTGAAAAGAAACATTTGAGATTTTAGACACATATAACTATCCCAGGCATGGAATCAGACTGTGCATATTAACTTTGGCAAGGTAAAGCTCTTACCTTTTGTTGTGGACACTGTGCAGTTTCACTCCAGCCCTGGATTCAGCAGTTGTCCGATCATTCTTCCAGTACACGTTCGTGACGCCATTTATGTTGTGGAGCGAGAGCTCTTAAACAATCAGACAGAGATGTATGGCTTGTGAATCTGGGAATTTGTTTATATCCCTTGGAGCAGTTATTTTATATCATCACCACCATCTTTTTTCGGGCAATCAAACCACCAATTACTTACAGCATGTGTACTAAATCAAGAACATTATCTGGACAGGCAGCTGGTGTCATAACAAAATGGGCGTGTGTGTGTTCGTATATTGGCTGAATCCAAAAGTCAGATAAAAACTGGTTTGTGCCTGTTGCTGCCCAAACTATGTGTCTCTATTACACTTAAATCTTTCAAGGCTCAAAATGAAGTCAACTTGTTTGTTGCACTCTTTATTCTTTAAATTTTGTTGTACTTTCCCATTACTTTTTTTTAGGAGATTCTATAGAAATTTATGGCATATACATCTCAAGCAATAAACCTACTTGGCAATTAAACATGATTCCAATTCAGATTTTTCACATATGGAGGAGGTAAGAACAATAGAGGAGGTCCTGAAAGTGAAGATCAGGGAGGCCAAGGACACTTTTAGAAGGAAGCTGGAGCAAAGACTCCAGCAGAACAACATGAGGGAGTTCTGGAGTGGCATGAAGACCATCACAGGCTTCAGGTCAAGCCGCAGCAGAGAAGTTGAAGGCAGTGTGGATAGGGCTAACAGACTAAAATCATTTTTTAATAGATTTGTGGAGTACTTCACCATGTCTTCAGCTTGAGCCTGAGTCTTTAGAGGGTCCCTGTGCTGTGGTAGATGTTCTGCCTTGGTCCTGTGCCGAAGACGCCGTGCCCAAGCCCCTTATTTTTACTCTAATTCTTCTATAACTATTTCTTGTACTTGTTGCTTGATATTTTACTTACATTCCTATCTTATTAATATTTTAATTGTGTTTAACTTTATTTCTATTGCTATATTGTGTTTTAGTGCAACTGTAACAACAAAATTTCCCTCTGGGATTAATAAAGTATTTCTGATTCTAATTCTGATTCTCTTGATAAATTCAATGTAAACTGATATACATCAGTCAACACAAAATGCCAGAAGTAATTCCAGTATTGTGAAACTGGAAGAAAATCCCAAATTGTGTGCCAGGTGTTTGCCTGGAAATTACTCAACATGCCTTGAACCCAAAAAGTTGTTTGTGAATAATTAATGTTTGATTTTGTGAAAGGAGACTGATTCAACAGGGTCCCATTTAGAGTAATGACAAACTTCAGGACGAAAAGGATTTATGTTAAAATGTCATGAATATAAAGTCTTAATGACTCTGTATTGGTAAATTTGCAGTGAAACGTTGATTAAGAAGAATGCTTTGGAGTCAGTTAGTCTGTAAAGCATCATTGATTTTCTACTGTTTATCTTTTTTATCAGAGCAGAAATAACATTACTCAACTGCTGCTGGGAAATTGTGTGTTTGTGTACAGAGAGACGCTCTGGGGGGAGACTGAGGTGATGTGGGGGTGCAGAAGGAGGGTAGAGAGTGGATAAAAGGAGGGTGCTGCAGGGTGACACTCTACTTTGTCAGGGGATCAGGATCTGGTAAGAGGATGAGGAGGACGATGCTGTGGCTGCTGGCCTCTCTGGCCTTTGGATCTCTCTCTTCTCTCGCTGATGGAGCTCCACTGTATGTACCACCTTACCTTTGTAATTCCACCTGGGCTCAATGTTTACTGAAGAAGAAATGAGATATGCACTAGTATATGTTGTGTATGTTAGTTTACGCTGCTCCTTGTGTTCAACTTGCTCTTAATGAAAATGTTTGGAAGCAGCTA
Source organism: Labrus bergylta (assembly GCF_963930695.1). Lineage (NCBI taxonomy): Eukaryota > Metazoa > Chordata > Actinopteri > Labriformes > Labridae > Labrus > Labrus bergylta. Next base: position 16,677,721 of record NC_089195.1, on the reverse strand, counting down.
ACACTATATGGAGCTTCATCCATATTCAATTTAAAAAGTATATTTCATAAAGCTAATGTCTTACATCAGGGGTGTCCAAAGTGTGGCCCGAGGGCCATTTGCGGCCCTTGAGGGGATTTTCAAATGAAGAATCAGAAGATTTTGGCCCGAGGCCTCGATTAAGATTGCCACATTAACTTATTTTCCTTTTTAATGTTAACAAGGGCTGAACAATATTCCTAAAATAGAAAATGTTCAGTAACATGTATGTTGTTGTTTTTCTTTTTAAATCTACAGCTTTTATTATTTTCCACATTTTTTTGTAAACTATGAAAAAAAATGTATGCAAAGTTTTTGCAAACAAGCGGACTGTTGTTTAACCATTTAATGACCTGAGCCAAATGCAGAAAGCTTTTTCAAAAAGATGAACCACGTTACAGGCTTGATTCTGAGAAAAAAACAAATAAAGTAGAACAAAGAAATCAAAATATTTGATTTCCTTTTATTAAAGAGTTTCTTTAGTGAGCCTTTCGATTCTGATCTACAAAGTCGTACTATTTTTTCAACTATATTTTAAAAAACAAAACCTGAGGCCCGCGAGCGATTCTAACACGACAATTTTGGCCCGCAAGAAAAAAAGTTTGGACACCACTGTCTTACATAATGAAAGGCAATGGTCCAGTTTGCATTTTGTGTCACAAAGGTTAAACTGTGGTCTGAGTTTGCACAGTGATGTATTGCACCAGACTTTATGAAATGTTGTATTGATCCAATGTTGGATCTGAAGCAAGATAATTAATACATTACTCATTATTTGTGAAGTCCATGCAGGAGCTCTTCCTCTTTTGTTTGATTTATTGTTTCTGCAATTTGGCTGAATTGAAACTTTAACTAACAGACTCCAAGATAGAGGCTCTCACCCTTGTCTGACCATGTTTTCATTCATGTTTGATTTTTGTCCCTTCATTGTTAGGATTTATAACACCATGACACGCATTGTCAGATATCTGTTCATCCTACACCTTGACTGGTCACAAAAGGTGACCCAGTCTTTGCGCTAAGGAACTCCCTGTCTTCATGAAGATCTCAGGGAGGCAGACTCAGTGTCCTCTTTGAAATTTCTTCCTGAAACTCACTTTTAAAGTCCCGCTTTTTCTCAAACCTTTGCTCTCATGCACTTTTTTAACCTTGTTTTACTGATGATGAATGAATCTTTATTTGTTATAAGTTTTAATTGTGAAGCACTTTTTAACTCAAAAAAGTGCCACATGCATTGGCAACGCAAGGCAATTTTATTTAAAGAGCACCATTCATATAAAGAGCAACCCAAAGTTCTTTAGACAGTTACAAAACAGAAGATTAAACACACCATTAAGCAGAAACAATTACAATAAAATACTAAATATATTAAAATATAAGTCATACAACCACACACACACACACACACACACACACACACACACACACACATACAATTTTGTCACATGAAATTTTGTGGGGCCTTTAACCTCTGGGGAATTGATTCCCAACCTGTGGTCCGGGCAACCCTGGAGGGGGGAGCTGTTTGCGCTTAGGTTGTCAATATCAGACTTGCACATATTCACTAATAATCTAGATAACACACAGAGGAAAAAAGGGTTTGGAAACACTGCCGTGGGCCTTGTATGTTTCAGCAGTCACATTTCTTAAATAAATAAAAAATGATTCCATAATCATGCAAATTAGATCAAGTCATTAATATTATTATTACATAGCTTGAAGCGCTTTTTGCACCACGCCTACATAACAGTCTATCTTTCCTTCTTCTCTGCAGGCAGGTGATGTCTGCCCCCAACCTGTTGCGTGTAGGAACAGCAGAAAACATCTTTGTGGAGTGTCAGGACTGCACAGGAGCAGACATTAGTGTGGATATCAACGTGATGAACCATCCGACTAAAAACAACAGGCTTGCACACAAACATGTAATCCTTAACACTGGAAATAACTTTCAGGCGCTTGGGCAAATTACGGTAAATTGAATATTATTACCTAATTTTCTGCCAAGACAACAAATAAGATGTCTAGAATCCATGAAAGCCAACTATAAATATTCCATCATATTGGTTATTCATTGTGTTTGTCTTCTTGCTGGTTTCAGATCCCTGTTGGAGACTTCAGTCGGGATCCAAACATGAAGCAGTATGTGTACCTGCAGGCTCAGTTCCCTGACCGCCTGCTGGAGAAAGTCGTCCTAGTTTCATTCCAGTCTGGGTACATCTTCATCCAGACTGACAAGACGCTCTACACCCCCGACAGTAAAGGTACACACTGCTGGAAACACTGTGGAAAGTGTTGTTTTTTTTTTTTTTAACAAGACAAGAGATAATTTTCTGAAAATAAGTCACTTAAAGGCAGGGTTGGTAATTTTCTCCAGATCCACTTTTTAAGATGTTGGTTGGAATTGTCCTTAGATCCTGACAGAAATTAATAACTCATGTGCTCTGAAAAAGGAACAAAGAAAATCCATCATCTGCAGCAGTTGTAAGCCTGTAAAAACTTTGACCAATGTCTGCCACGAGGTACCAATCTGATGAACCAATCACGCCTCCCTGTCTCCCCGCTAGTTCTCTACACTAAAAGCGTGTCACAGATGACGAAGTTTATACTTTTAGAGGAGTTTGTCGTTGGCCCTTCTGAGTAAAATAGTCACGTTTTTTCAACATCTATTATGATATATAAGTATATAAGTGTAGTGTTTAGTTACCAATGAATTAGACAACGTAGTTTCTACACAATGCAAGCGATGAGTTGAGGTCTTCTTTTGAGGTAGCACAGAGGGGAGGGGGTAAGTGCATATGGAGCACTGAAGGAATCCTAGTTTCAAATCATGCTTGTTTTCGAAAATGACCAACCCTGCCTTTATTTTATATCTTTTCAATGGACAAGGTCACTGTCTATTTTTTTCATGCATTACAGACACTAGTGACGTGGTGAAAAGTAGTTTTGAAAAACAGAAACACCCTCACTCAACTTTCAGAGCCAAAGTTAACGTCTTATTTCCTATCTCTTTTAGTTTATTACAGGATGTTTGCAGTGACGCCCAAAATGGAGCCGGTAGAGAGGGATGATGATACCGCAACTGATGCTTCAATTGCCATTGAGTTTGTGGTATGGTATTTTATTTTTGGGCAGCATAAACTTGAATTCAGTAGTAGCCTATCATATCATCAGTAAATGGCAGCTTTGTTACTGACACTAAACAACCAGCCTTGTGTCTTTGTCAGGTTTGGGGTCTATCTCACTTTAACATTTGACCAATCAAATACAGTAAAACATAATTGCATGTCCCCCTCTAGTTGTTGGGGTTTGTCCTTCACTGATATAATTCCTTAAATTCCTTAAATTTAAGCAATTATTTAAAAAAAGAAGAAGCCATCTCCTTAATAACCAGGCTAATGTATCGAAATCAAAATAATTATTTCATGTTACATCATGTATGTATTAATCTGTACATTTAAATGTCTCAAATTAATGGTTACCAAATGTTGTTTATTTTTTAGACCCCTGAAGGCATAATTTTACCACTTGATCCAGTCTCTCTGAAATCAGGGATCCACTCTGGAGATTACCAGCTGGCAGAAATTGTCAGGTATGACTTATATCTAAATTAACACGATAAATTCCCACGTTTTACTGTCGTACATTTAATTGTGAAGTGGTAATCCTACATTTCATTATGACTAATAACAACAACACTTTGGGCTTACCTTGAATCACTTTATTTTGTCAGTGCAAAATAAAACGTGTTTTAACTCAGTGTTTCTAAAACCTCTATAAATATCTATATTTAAGTACTGCAGGCTACATTAGGAGAAACTTAAACACTTTTTTGAATTGAGCCGACTGGAGTTTCAACTTGTGAAACAGATTTAGGTCAACTAAATTATGAAATATTAGTTACTAGATTTGAACGGTAAATTATTCCACTTTTAAAATGCCTGAAATTAATCTCTTCAGTTTAAAAGTTGATGCAACAGAGTGACATGACAATGTCCCAAGCTGTTTGAGATTTTTTGCTAGCATCAAAATAAAAATGGACAGGTCATTTTCAAAAACAATGACATATATTAGTTTTATCATTTGTTATGATGTCTTTGTGCTGTGTTAAATTATTCATGGGGTTTCAATATTTTGAAAACCGCATTCTGTTTTTATTTATATTTTACACCACTTCCCACATTTTTATGAAATGGGGTCGTACCCATTCTGCAGGGGCTCATCCAGCGTGTAATCATGCTACACAAAATACTAGTCCCAGTGTAAAGCCAACATGATATATAAACCATATATAAAATAATGAAATAGAAATGTATATTGTCAAATTATGACAAAAAATGGCTAATAATTAAAATTGTTGGCGAGAGGAATCATTAAAATTCCTACATTTGCATACATTTTTTTGTGTGCACAAGATAAGAAAAATTGTCACATTACTTCAGGGGCTCCATGGTTTGGAAGGGATAACCCCACCCCCATTTATAACAACAGATAGCATTTACAATTTATCTGTATACAATAAGACAAAATATTTTCCCACACAATAAATGTAGGCTACACAGCTGAAAGTTTCAAAGTATATGGTAAGATTGTAAACATACTTCAAGCTGTAACAGTTTTCATTGCTCTCTGTTTTATAGTAATGAATTGAATTTGTGTATTGTTTGAACTCATTACTGAATGCCATGACAAATGTTTTGTTTTTTTACCTGCAATTTACCTGAAACAAGCAATTTGGTGTATTAATTCCACATTTATGTTTCCGTTATATTTAAAGCCATACATTTTTAAGTAACTTGTTTTCTTTTTGGAAAGATTAGACAGGTGATATTTTTACTTCAGTCATATCTGTCCATTAAGTATAGCTTCAGGGGACAGTTAGCATAAAAGAAGAAACAGCTAGCCTCGCTTCTTCTGAAGGTTACACGTTAGCATTTGACTGGCAGCCATTGATGACTTATGGAAGTGCCTCATCCCATTGAATGCCCAGTTTAACACCTAGTCAATAGTTTTATTATTTTTGTTGTAACAGATTTTTAAAAAATGAGGAAACCCTGAACAAGTAGATTTGAGAGGTGCTTCAGGAGTCGTTTGTTTAGGCTCATAATTATTTTCCTATTTCTAGAATTTGTACCAAGTTCAAAATTTTATGGCTTACTATATTTTATGGCTAACACACAGATCCAAGCAATAATCTTTTTTTCTTAATTCAGAAAGTGATTAAGGTTTAATTATTCCTTTAAATAGTGTTTTAACTAATTATATCTTAAATCCTAATGTTGAAATGAACAGAGTAGACCCTACTAATTATACTCTAGGTTTTACCTTTAGTCTCCCAATGTTATGAATGTTTTTGCTTGATTACCGACATATACTGTTTGTTCTTGTGTTTGGGTGGCTGTAGTCCAGGACTGTGGAAGGTGGTTGCAAAGTTTCACAGCAACCCACAGCAGAGCTACTCCGCTGAGTTTGAGGTCAAAGAATATGGTGAGCCTTTCAATTATCTCCTCTGTTATGTACACAGCTTTACATACTTTTTAAAACTAGTTATTAAGTTAAATAAGGTTAATTATTAAATTAAATTAATAAATAGGCTTTAAATGTTTTGATTTTTTCAGTGCTGCCCAGTTTCGAGGTCAAACTGATTCCTGTGAGTCCTTTCTTTTACGTGGACAACCTAGATTTCACTGTCGACATCAAAGCTATGTATGTAAATGATTTTTGTTTTGTGGATTTAGACACCAGGGGCCCGTTTCTGAAAGAAGATTTTATGAAAACTCTGAATCAGTTCACCCTGAAATGAGGGAAACTCTGGGTATTCCGTTTCAGAAGAGGAGGTCACTCAAACCCTAGAAAGAGGGGTAACTCCAGCCCATTTCAGAGGGAGAGGTTACTTTAGCGCTGAGTCAGTTACTATGGTAACTGAGTCTGTGAACCTAACCTGGTCGGGACCAGGTTTTCTTCAGTGAACCCCGAGTTTCTCTAGGTCTCCTTCCTCTTTCAGAGCCAGAACCTCGTTTAATTTCCTCATTCTTTCATTTAGTCCGTATCACGTTTGTCTGAATAAAAATCCAGGTTGTTTTTTTATGATATGTTAGGATGGCAATACTACAGTGTATAAGACGAACTATTTTATTGAACATGGCATGTCTTTTAGTCGAGCCTCGTTATGAAGGGGCTGCATTACACCTCAGGGAATTAGAGCCTAAATTAACGTTGGGAGATGTTAATTTAATTAGGGTTATTTAATTAACTAAACAGGATAAAAATGAGAGGACATTTAGCCTATGTGTGTGAATACAGGATTATGTTGGGGATAAAGTTAATACACATTCAAATAGACTCTGAATGAAGTTAACTTTAAATCTATAGTCTATATGAGCCTATGTTCTTATATTTCATTTTGAGCTGTTTTAAAGTCGATTTTCTTCTGCTGGATTGCATCTTAATGAAAATAAACTGTAGGTTTAATACCATTCCACCAGTTATGACCTGCAATATTATAGACCTAATTCTGATTAAATATTAAATTAGCCTAATAGACTTTACGCGCTGACGCGAGCAGCTGTTTTCTCTTACACCACTTTTCTCTCCTTTGCCGCTGCAGCAGTGTTACTTTTTTTCATGCTTAAAACCTGTTCGTATTCGTCGTAGCCTATGGCCACATGAAAATATTGATATATTTAGAGATGGTTAAAGTACGAGGATCTCTTTTTTGTCACCTGTTGCCATGGTGAATAGTAGAATCGGGGCTCCATTCATGGTGGCTTTGTATCGTCGTGGTGTACGCGCTGAACACAGAGTTTACCTACTCAGAGTTGATTTAACAAATTGAAATCTGCTGATCTGGAACCGAAAACTCAGAGTTTCCCATCTGAGAGTAAATCAACTCAGAGCTCAGGGTTAGACTGAGGGTTTGTTGAACCTTCTTTCAGAAACGGGCCCCAGGTTTGTTTGTTACATTCATTTGAAGAGAAATTTTTTTATTGAAGGTTGTGTTGTTGATTTAGCCTGTCTGCATGTCATTTTGACAACTACATTTTCTATTTCCCCCTCTGTTTTAGGTACCTGTTTGGTCAAAACGTGGATGGGACGGCCTACGTGGTGTTTGGTGTTATGCAAGATGGTCAAAAGAGGAGCTTTCCAAGTTCTCTTCAGAGAGTGCCGGTGAGCACACAGCTTTACTTTACTGCTTTATTTCTCTTTTTTAGCTTGATAGATTGCTTGGCTTTAAAGGTCACATACTATACAAAATACACTTTACCATGTTTTTTGAACACTGATAGCTGTCTCTAGTCTGTCTACAAACCCCCCAATTATGAGGAAAGTCTGTCCTCTACATCTTTTGACTGCTCCACGTTTCAGAAAATGTGTGCTCAAACAGGCGGTTTGGCGATTTTGCCTTCATGACATCACAAAGGGAAGTAACCCCTCCCCCAGGTGGTGGACACTCCCACAGCTGGGTGTTTGTTCTGTCCTCTGAGTCTGCCTTCTCACTGTGAACAATAAGGCCGTCCCACATCCCCTTCCAGAGGGACGTGTTCAGACACAGCTCATTTGTATTTAAAGATTCAGACACAAATACATCCTGTTTAAAACAGAGTAAAGTGCTCTGTAAACTGTGCCGAAGACAAGTGCAGCTAAAACAGCTAACAATCACTTTTCCCCCATTGGAAACAATATGACCCGTTAGAATACACCGAAGGAAATAAATTTCCAAATGTCATAAACGAGTGTTAGTGTGGACCGTATTGTAAATTGTATAAACTGTCTATGCATGGTGTGGACCCCAGCGGGCCAGTGAGTGTTACTCCCCAGCAACAAACTGTCATATTAGTGTTTTCCAGCTCCGTGCTTTGAGCTCATGCAGGAGAAAATTTTCTGTTTAAAATTTGAAATAAATAATAATTGACAATTATCATGATAATTATCAATATCGACTGATATGACATTTTTTATCGTGATAACATTTTTTGTCATATCGCCCAGGCCTACCTCTGAGACTTATTTAAACTGGTTGAAAGGGAGGATGATATGAGACCTTAAACATACATTATATGCAGTACTTGAAATCATAAAAAACTTCTGCAGTTTTTCGAGAAGTGACTTGGCAATCACACCAACTTCCATACTGTGGTCGGGACTTGAACTGGTTACTTCTACGGTTCCTAATCCAAGTCCCTATGGACAGAGCTATGGCCACCGTGATCATAACAGCCATGCTGATGGATTACATTTTCAAATTTAGTGAAGTACCTCCAAGTATTCACTGCATTACTGTACTACATTTAAAGATGCATTCCTGTATTTTGTCACATTAGATCCAGGGAGGTATCGGATTGGTTACTCTGAAGAGAGAGCACATCACACAGACCTTCAACAACATTATGGAACTTGTGGGAAGCTCCATATTTGTAGCAGTCAGCGTGCTTACAGAGAGCGGTGAGACTGACTGTTTCTGTTCTGTGTGATCGATCATTTTATATTCTTACTAATTCAGCCTCTTAAGTTTTTAAACAAGTTTTATTTATGTCTACATTTTCCTAATTAAGATGCAGAAGATGTAAAGGATGCATGTTTCTGTATCGGTTTATCAAGCAGCAACATAACTGCAAGCGCAGTATCTACATGTATTTGTGATTCTTTATCAATTTACAGGTGGTGAAATGGTGGAGGCAGAGCTGAGAAGTATCAAGATTGTCACGTCACCTTACACCATCACCTTCAAGAAAACGCCCAAGTTTTACAAACCAGGGATGTCCTTTGATGTTTCAGTAAGTTTTTTTCCTCCAGTTTTTAATGATTTTGACAGCTTAAGGGTGGCAATTACTTTCGAAGAAATAGGCTTTTGAAAAAAAACATTTATGTATGAAAATTCACATGTTATTTTAAGATCCTCTATTGTTATTAGCTTAAAGCACAAGTTCTTCTTCAATAACAAATAATTCTGGTTAATCTGGTTATTTTTTTAATCTTGGGACTGCTGGGACTACAAAGAGAAACACTTGTGAACTTGTACCTGACCTTAATATTGAGCATTCAGCTGCAAATACATGTGTACAGGGATTTAAATGTTTTCTTATAATTTAACTGTTTGTGTTTCAAATGACAGGTTGAAGTTGTGAATCCTGATGGCACTCCAGCAAGAGGTGTTCCAGTGGTGGTCGATCCAGGTCAGGTGCAGGGCTTCACCGTAGCTAATGGCATGGCACGGCTAACCATCAATACAGAGGCCAGGACCAGCAGTCTGTCAATTACTGTAAGAGTTTTTATAAAACCCTTCTTAATTTAAAGCCAGTTTGTCCAAATAATACACATTTTTCATATCTATTTACAGGTGTGTGACGTAGTGTTGACAGTTTTCTGCCCCCTGGTGGCAAAACACAGAATAATGCAGTGTAAAATAGCACAGATATCATAAAGCAGACCAAAACAGCAGGCGCATACAGTATATAACTGAAGTCATTCATAACTTCAGTTGAGTTGTAGTTTGACTGTTTATTCTATGTGACTTAAAGCAGATTAATCCTATACATAAATCAATCATTCACTTTTTACATCACTAAATTAAACAATATTATTGTATGCAGTGTTGGTAACAGACAATGTATTGTATCATATGCAGACTTAAAGACTTTGCATTTAGCGGTGAACGCTAAGTTGAGCTAGTTGTTCTTTATTGTGTGAAAATACTTTGGATTGTTTAGATTTATGTTCTTTATTCATCATGAGGGCACACTACATTGCTAGGCTAAACTGTTTCAGTTCAGGCAATATTAGCCTAAGATAAAGGTTTATTCAACTATTTAAGTCTCAGTAGACTAACCTGTCTCTGTCTTTAATTGCAGGCAAGAACCAATGATCCACGTATCTCCCCTGAAAGACAGGCAACAGCCACCATGACAGCTGTACCGTATACCACCAACAGCAACAACTACATCCACATAGGTGAGGAAAAAACTTAAGTAACACCAGTGCATGGTTGTTCAAAAGAAGAAATGTATATTCGAGTTAAATTTTTTAAATCATTACATAGTATGATAACTAAATTTGTTTGGAAAGATAAACGTTCGAGACTTATATTGGAGAAACTTCAGTTACCAGTGGACAAAGGGGGGTTAGCGCTGTCAAAAGTGATGGACTACCACTGGGCTTCAAAAATGACATATATTACTGAATGGATAAATACAATTATGTCAATTCTACATTTCTGGATTTGGAAAATACTGGTTGTGAAGCTGCTCTTTCCGATATGCCATTCATAAACAATGCAATAACACTACAAGGAATGAAAGATAACTTTATTGTCAGAAATACTTTGAAAACATGGAATCGTGTTCATTTGCATTTTGGGATTGTGACTCAATACTCTGTGTTGGCACCTATTTCATATAATCCTGACTTTGTACAGTCCTGCTCAGATGGGGGTTTTAAAACATGGAAGAGTGCTGGTATTTCACAAATACGAGATCTCCTTTCAGATTTAAAATCTTTCTCCCAACTCATGAATGAATTTGATCTTCCTCAAACACAGTTTTTTCATTATCGACAGTTTAGGAGTTATATCAAATCCACTGTATTGCATATGACTCAGCTGGAAAAGAAAATATATTGTTAAAAGCATCGTCTTTAAACAAAAAACTTTTAGTTATTAATATGATCAAATGTTTATCAACATTCCTACTATTAGTAGCAGAACTTCCTGGGTTGAAGATTTTGGGTCCCATCTCGATGATAAGATGTGCAGAGAGATTTTACAAAATGCAAAAACAATGAAACTCAATATAAGATGATCCACAGACTTCACGTGACCCCGGCTATCAGATGTTAATATGACCCTATGTGCTCATCATTATGTCGGAAATGTAAAAGTAGCTGTGGCACCTATGGTCAGCTTATGTGGTCATGTCCTAAAATCACACATTTCTGGCTCTCAGTCCAAAGTGAGACAAAGAAAGTATTTGGGCGTTATATTCTTTTAAATCCTCATCATTTTGTTCTTGGTCGGGACTTCTGTGACAGTAGACAAAAAAAAAAGATTACCTTGTTGAATAATATCAGATAACACAACCCTGAATCATGGATAATCCCTCCAACAGAGAGCTGGATCCAGACTGAATTAAAAGATCCAGATTTTTATCCAAATTGAACCTTTTGAACATGTAAAGTAACAAAGTAACAAAGCATTAGCAATGCTCCAGATCTTTGCAGTGTCAGGCACTCATAACAGTCGGTCATATCAGTGTGTCACTTTTGCAGGTGTGGATGCAGCTGAGCTGGAAGTAGGAGAAAATCTGAAAATTAATCTTAACCTGAACCGGCAGGAAAACGCACAAAGTGATATCACATACCTGGTAAGAGATGTTTTGCATCTGCACATGTGATAGTTTTATTGTTGTTTTTGATTTCCACACTCTGATTGTTTATGTTTGAATCTATGTTTCAATAGGTCCTCAGCAGAGGTCAGCTGGTGAAAAATGGCCGATTCCATACAAAAGGTCAGGTGCTGATTTCCCTGATAATCCCCATCACCAAAGAAATGCTGCCATCGTTCCGCATCATAGCCTACTACCACACAAATGATAATGAAGTGGTGTCCGACTCTGTTTGGGTGGATGTCAAGGACTCCTGCATGGGCTCGGTGAGACCCACATGTAGCAATGTGCCACAGCACACCCACACACAAACTGATTAACATGAATGCATATTTCTAGGGAATTTTCAAAATGAATAGCTCTCATTAAACTGATAAGAAACTTCAGATCTCACTGACATCTCCTTCACGTTTAGCTGAGGCTGGAATCATCGAGACCCGCTCCATCCTTTGAGCCTCGCAGGATGTTTGGTCTGAAGGTAACAGGAGACCCAGAGGCCAAAGTGGGACTGGTGGCAGTGGACAAAGGCGTCTATGTCCTGAACAACAAGCACCGCCTCACCCAGAAGAAGGCAATTTTACTTTTGTCTTTTAAAATGTTTGTTTGAGGTTAAATTGTTAAAGATACAAATTACACACATAGAAAGTATTCATTTTGTAAGCCAGACATGTGACACATATCTGAGCCTTTGCTGTTTGTTTTGCTGTGTGTGAATCACCTTCTCCTGCAGGTGTGGGACATTGTAGAGAAATCTGACACAGGCTGCACACCAGGTGGAGGAAAAGACGGTATGGGTGTGTTCTATGATGCAGGGCTGTTGTTTGAGTCCAACGCTGCTTCTGGGACTCCCTACAGACAAGGTACCAAGACTCTGCTCTACCCTTCACTCAATGTACCTTCTTTGGTCTTTTATGTACAGAAGGGAACATATGAAGAACCACTCAGGACAAGTGGTTGTGAAATCATCAATAAGTGCACAAGAAGGGCAATGCGTCCAACTTTGTTGAGTGACCTTATTTTGATTTAAGAGTATTACGTCCTTAATAACATGCAGGAATAAGTTGGCAAAACTTTATTGGGTTTTAGGGTATAATATGCAGCTTTCGATCCAGTAGAAGTCTCACTTCAGCACCAGTCTCTCAGAACAAAACTCCAAAACTCTCTTAGTGCACCACCTCCCGTCCATATCTCACTTCTGACATGCAGCACAAAGTCAATTCAGTTCTTATTTCTTTGAAGTATTTTAGTCCAAACAGAGTCTTTTCTTCTATTTGGAAAATCAGTTGGTACTCCTTCAGTTGTTCCCTTGTGTTACGAGTGAGTGAAGCACCGGCTACACGTAAATAAAACAAAAAGCTAGCCCTAACCTGAAGTGTGAAGGAAAGTCAAGAAATGGCAGTGACAGAAATGACTGGATCTCACAACAGAGAAAACATAAGGCTGGGTCAGCTCGCCTACAAGCCGGTCTGCTGGGCCACCGGCGGCCTTGCTCGCACTGGACGGCATTTCGGCGAGCTTCGTCTATGAGTTAAATTTTTGTTGTAGTTGGATCACAAATGAAGATACAGGGCTGGTTTCAAACAAACTCATAGGTGTGGGTCGGCTGTCAAGTCCAGTAGCTTACAAGTCTGCGTCCAAACGGGTCCTCTCTCAGCTGTCACTTCATTTAATTCTTACTACATCATTTAAACACAACACCCGCTCTGTGCGCACTTCAGTAATGGTGTGTTTATCGGACAACACAGATCAACACATCTTAAACCCATTCCATAGCCCCCATGAAAACCAGTCCAGAGTAATTTACAGAACAGAAAGGAAAAAGAAGGAGAAGAATAACCTTACTGTTCCCTATAATCCTTCACATCTTGAAATGATACTCCGCCATTCTGCTTCTACATACACATCATCTGAGTGGATGGGGCCGTTTACCCGAGGTGGCAGGGCTAACGGTTGAACAGGGATTCTTCAAACCCATAGTCCCGATATGGGTTTGGGTGGGAAAAAAATGTCTATGGAACATTTTTGAGCCTCTGATTGAAAGATAAACAAGCTGAAGGAACCACCATCCCATCAGTGTGAACACAGACCTCAGAACATAATTATATACTAATTTCTTAAATATTGCAATGTGCACCTTTTAAGAAATTGTCTATGCTGTGTTTCCAGAATTAAAATGTCCCGCCCCCAGCAGGAGGAGAAGAGCCACTTCTATAACGGAAGTCACAACCACCTTAGGTAAGAATCAACACCTTTAAGTACTACATAGCCCCAAATTCAGTCACACTCTGCAAACTGGTCTAACATCTTGTGGTGATGAGTATACTAGTATACTATACAAAAGTGAGCTGACCCTCTTTTTACTTTTAAACTTTATTTACTTGATGCATGGTATTACATCCATGTAGGATAGGCTTTTATAAACAGTTTGCATCTACCTATGCCTGTTCTGTCATTACTTAATACAAGACTGTTGACTGTTTTAACTTTCTATATTGCTTAAAATCATTGATTTTTTAAGGACATGGGGCACTGTATTCCAACAGTGTTCATTTCGTTAACTAAATATACAACAACAAATGTTTGTCAATGACTGTTTTTCTATAAATAGGAGAAGATGTTTACAAGCTAGCAATAGATCTTTGATCATAAAAACCCTGACGACACGTGTGTTTCGTTTATGTTAATGTGATAAAACAAAACTAACAAAATGTAAGCGGTGGGCAGTTATTATTCCCCACTGTGCGTCGAATGCATCGTCAAAATACAAGCAGTAGAGAGGAGAGAGATGTTAGGTGTGTGTGTGTGTATGAATGTGTGTGTGTGAAGCAGAGTGACAGAGAGAGCATGAGCTTGTGCAATAACGAGAGCTAACGACAACCTGCCCAATCTGTGAGTGAGTTGTTTGTATCATAATTTTAAGATAAGATAAGATAAGGGAGGATGGGGCTTCTATGATGCAGAGAGTCAGTGGGGGGTGACCCCCTTGTGTGGAAAGCAGCATCACGAGCCTTCAACAGACTAACCACAGCTGCGTTCATCTACGGTTTGTGTTTGGGGAGTGAGCGTATGTTCCTCTCTGTGGTTACACTGTCCATACAGAAGGTGATGTAGTGCAGCACAGATGGGGCAAAGGTGTTTAGGTCTGTGTGGTTGTTGTGTGTGGCAGTCTGTTTGAAGAGATCCCAGTCCGTCTCATTGAAGCAATCCTGTAGTCTGGCCATGGTTCCTTCAGGCAAGACCCTGATGGTGCGAACTGTGGGCTTAATCCTTGAGATGAGAGGTCTGTATGCAGGGGTCATAGATGTGGTCAGACCGGCCAAGATGGTGGGACACACAAACACTTTGTAACCCCTCGCTATGTTGCACTATACATGGTCCAAAATATAATTTCCTCTGGTTGGGAAATCAATAAACTGCAGGAATTTTGGGAGCACAGTCTTGAGGTTAGCATGATTAAAGTCCCCTGCTATTATAATCACGCCGTCTGGATGGTCATTTTGTAGTTCACGTGTGGCATCATGCAGTTTAGCCAGCGCTAGCTTAGCGTTAGCTTGCGGTAGGAGGTAAACTGCAGTGAGAAACACAACGGTAACTTAGTGACTATTAGTGACTTTATAATGCTGAGACTTCCCTCTCTGGAGATGTACACAGAAGCTGTTTGAAATGTTAAACCTGTAGCTCTTCTCTGCTCAAATGTATAACAGTGGCAGTACTAAAAGTACTCTTAGTACACAGTGATAGTTCTCCACTATAGGTTAATTCAAAGTGGATAAATATTATCACCATAATGTTTAAGTTGTTTAAGTATTGTTTTAGTAGTGCAGTATTATGTTTTCCGTGAGTGTTTAACAATTAAATGAATTTAACAGCTGAATTTTGTTGCAAGACGTGTTTATGTTTTTTGCTTGAGTTGTTTAAGGTTCTTCATGTTTTTTTACGGGTTTAGAGAAAAACAGTTAACACGACCTGTCGTCCTGATACCAATGACTGAAACCTGTAAAGTTAAAGAGAGAAAATGTTTGGATTAAAAGCAAAATTTGTAATGTAATGTAATTCTTATTGACTAAAACGGGGCTCAAATGTTTTGGTTTTCGTCGACCGACACTGGACTCAAACCATTAAGGGTAAGAATGACTAAATCTTTAAAATGTATCTTGGGGCTTTTTATGCATTTATTAACAGACAGGACAGTGGCTAGAGTCAGAGATAGAGAGATAGAGAGAAAGTGGGGCTGCCAAATTAACAATGTATTCCAGGCCTTTCCACCCATGACTCTACTCTACTCCCCTTTTTATCCAGTGAGCCAATACAAAGACGAACTACAACGCCAATGTTGTCGGGATGGCTTGACAGACCTCCCTGTTTCCTACAGCTGTGAGGTGCGCAGTGAGTACATTGTGGACGGTCAAACGTGTGTCGATGCCTTCCTGCACTGCTGCAGGGAGATGGAAAACCAGCAGACAGAGAGGAAAGAAGACAACCTCCAACTGGCTCGAAGTAAGAGACAGGGACAATAGACGGGACACCCTGGGGTGTTTTATATCATAATCATGCTGAACATAGTGCTCATTGAACTCTTTAATCACTCTTTAGGTGAGGAGGATGACAACAGCTACATGGATAGCAATGAAATTGTGTCTCGCACCAAGTTCCCTGAGAGTTGGCTTTGGTTGGATATCAATCTTCCTGCTTGCCCAAGACAAAACCCTAACTGGTGAGTCAGACATCTCTACACACAATAATCACACTTGAAGTCATTAATAACATCACCAAGTTTTTGAAGCGACCTCGTATCTCTTAAAAGTATGAAAATGTTTCCTCTTTTCAGTGACACCACATCATCTGTGAAAAATGTTCCTTTGCAAGATTCAATCACAACCTGGCAGTTCACCGGCATCAGTCTGTCCAAAACTCACGGTGAGGATTAAGTGACTCGTCTTTATTTCTATGTGTGCCTCTTTGACCAAAACTAATCCACCTTTTTGTCTCTCTTTCATCATGGTCTTTTATCCTCTCCTCATATTTAAGGAATCTGCGTTGGTGAGCCTTTTGAAGTAATTGTACGGAAAGATTTCTTCATTGACCTCAGGCTGCCCTATTCTGCCGTCCGAGGAGAGCAGCTGGAGGTCAAAGCAATCCTCCACAACTACAGCCCAGATACTGCCACAGTAAGTCTGTGTTACTCAGCTCCAATTAATCAGGACAGAGCCGAGGAGATTGTGATGTTTTTATAAGAAGCATGCAAAACAAAAGCTGCACACATGTTGGTCAAAATGTTCCTCAGAGTGATTAGAACTAAAAGTTCAGCAAAGCACAACTTTGACCCAGAACCCGTCAAGTTGTTGGTTTCTTTCGGCCAAGGGCTTTACATTGAACTTAATGTAAATCAGCAATGTCGTCCATCAAATCTTGTCTTGTTTCTGTTTTGTGTTATTTTTTTTAAAGGTGCGTGTGGATCTGATTGAGGAGGAGAATGTGTGCAGTTCAGCCTCCAAACACGGACGGTATCGTCAGGAGGTCACAGTTTATCCTCAGAGTACACGATCAGTACCCTTCATCATTATTCCCATGAAGGAAGGATTGTACGGGATCGAGGTCAAAGCAGCTGTGAAAGACTCGTCCCTCAATGATGGAATCATGAGGAAGTTACGTGTCGTGGTAAGAAACACATCACATCCCATGCGTCTCTTTCAGAATCAGAATCAGAAACACTTTATTAATCCCCGGGGAAATTTGGTTGTTACCGTTGCTTTTAAACATAATATAGCGGTAAGAAATAGGGCTCAGCAGTGTTGTGCCGGAAGTAAAAATCCCATTCACTTTCTCCA
The DNA here is from genome assembly GCF_963930695.1 of Labrus bergylta. Lineage (NCBI taxonomy): Eukaryota > Metazoa > Chordata > Actinopteri > Labriformes > Labridae > Labrus > Labrus bergylta. Next base: position 16,660,503 of record NC_089195.1, on the reverse strand, counting down.
TAGCGGATTTGATTATTAGCCATAATGTCATAACTATCCAAGGTAGACTTACCACGAGCTATCCGAGTATAAAACGATGGTATATGCTCCTGTAGGAGACACGAGTTAGTATATTAACCTTTAAGAAAAAAAAGATTTATTCGCAATATCAGGCCATAGAACTACACTACCCACGATCTAGTGTCACAGCGACGTCTCTGATTGGTTGAGCTTGCTGTGGCAAAAAAACATGGCAATGTTTCCCTGTTTCCCGTACACGAAATGTACTTGTCACGCTGCAGTGAATGTAGTTTATATTTATACAACACAAACTAAAGGATAGTACAACACTTGTATTAACAGTGTAAACAATATAACACCTCAAAAGTTACTCTTAAGAAGAAACGATCTTGGGGCGCTGGTGGCCCCATGTATGGAGGCTGAGCTCCTCCAGGCGGGCAGTCCGGGTTCAACTCCGGCCTCTGAGCTTCCCCACTCTCTCCCTGATTTCCAACTCTATCCTCTGTCCTGTCTCTCAGTTAAGGGCCCAAAAAGCCCAAAAAGAAATCTTAAAAAAAAAGAAGAA
>NC_089195.1:16324938-16354938 GCF_963930695.1 Labrus bergylta | reverse complement strand
CCCAGCGAGCTACAGTAACATATTTGATATCAACAGATTCTTTGTAAACTGTCAATTCATACAATGTCAATGAGTCCGCTACTTCTGCCCAAAAAACAATATTTTTAACTTTAGGTGAGACAAATGATAATGCAGTTTAAGAAGAATTAAAGTGAAGTCAGAACTGAGAAGAACTATTACAGTCTCATTATAGTCATGCTGACAAGTGTGGTAGAATCTAAGTCAGAAGTATTGTATGTTTACAGTTTATCATTAATGCCAGTAGAATTTTTAATTCAATAAGCTAACCAATAAGATCACTTTAGACAATAAACATTAACTGTAGCAAGTTAATAAGTAAAATAATGCTGCTGGAAATGCTTTAACTGTCTGAAAAGTGCAAATATTACAAAGTTTAAATCATTTTTAAGCTATGAGTAAATATTACAGTGATTATTTATCTTCCATTTTCAGGGTGTAAAACAAAGCATAGTTGTTCATTTGTGTGATGGAGGTGCGGTCATAGAAATTTTCCGGGTTAGTTTGGGCTGTGGTAGGGGCCCAATGTGATATCTTTTCATGGGGCCTGGAGTTCCTGGCGGTGCCCCTGGCTATACATAAATAGGAGCGTAATCAAATGTCAAGCTCAACTTGTATTCAAAGGCAACGCAAACATTTGTGCTAAAGCAGTGTTTTAAAATGTTCAATTAATTGAGCACTTCTGATGTTAACAGGTAGACTGTTCTTCTAAACGTTCAATAGATTCCTGTTCCTCATGTCCCTGGCAGTAGTCCTGAGAATTTTCTGCAGATTTTACTGTATAGTTTTTGAAGTCATTAAAGGTAAATTCTGCTCAAATTGTATTGAGACGCTTTGATATTTTAGTCATTTTGATTATTTATTTAAAGATCTGTGACAGGTGACAAGAAACTTTCAGTGGATTCTTATTCCTCAAGAACACTGTAACTGCCATCCAGGAGTTCAGGGTCAACATGACCTCTGACACGAGAAAAGACCATCAAATTTCACCTAAGTTCAAATTGTAATTGTTTTTTATCTTTGTTCTGTATAATTTTGTACTTTAAACATCGTATGAATTCAGTTTTGCGAAAAACTTTCATTTAATTCTTCATTTCAATTAATAATAATTTGATAAGTTTCATAATCAGAAAAATATATTTTTATTTAAGGGATAGTTCCTTTTGTTTATTTCTGTTGTTGGTAGTTTCTCACAAATAAGAGGAAAACTTGAAGACTTTTTTTGTACAAAATGATCATAAACATATCAAACAGAAGCAGTAATTTAGTTAGTCTAATTGTTCTGTTTTTTTGGTTAAATTACTCATTATGATACTTTTTTGTGACGTAGGCTACTTCCGAGAGTTTGAGTTTTTTCGTTTCCTTTGCAGCAACTGTGTGGAGAAATCCCAGAAGCACCTGAAGGCACCACGTTAAATCTAAACTGAGTCAGCAGTACACTGTGATTGATTATTGATTAATGATCCGCTGTCTGTACAATGAAGTGTTCTGTGTCTCTGTCAGTGAGAAAAAGAAAACAAAGGAGGGGATAAATGAAACCCTTGCACACTGAGCCCTGTGGGGGGCGCTCCTGTCGTCTAGAGTTATTACTTAGTTTTTCCACATCCTGATTCCTGTTTCACGGTCGCTGTTTACCAGAGACTTTTTCACCGTTGTAGGTGTTTTTTTTCTGTAGCCTATTTTTTCTTATCCACCCTCCGTCAGAATGACCGTCCCCTCCCTTCAGACAGCTCTAGGCGGACTGTGTCTGCTCCTCTGCGGCGTCATGGGCTCCGTTTCCGGGGAGAAACAGTTCGAGAGCCGCTCAGGGTCCGGGATGATCCAGGAGCTCCGGAGCGCCTTTACGGAGCTGGCCGGGGAGGGAAGGTCTTACCTGGGGAGACTGGCCGGAGAGCAGACGGTCCAGTCTGTGCAGAAGGTGAGACACACGTGTTAAATAATAAAACACGTTGTGGGAGAGATGTTTTCATAAAGTTTAACCTCAGAAGGAGAGACACAAGGGGAAAGATGTTTTCATAAAGTTTAACTTCAGAAGGAGAGACACAAGGGGAAAGATGTTAAAAAAGTTTAACCTCAGAAGAGACACAAGGGGAAAGATGTTAAAAAAGTTTAACTTCAGGAGAGACACAAGGGGAAATGTTAAAAAAGTTTAATTTGTACCAACAGTTACACAGAGAACATGTGTATAATATAGATCATGGTTCGTGTATTAAATGTGAGACCAGGTTTTCAGTGACAATATTATAATCAACACACAGCTCTTCGATGTGAGCAGATTATGTCTTTATGAGCAGAAAGTGAACAAGGCAGTCCGTGACGTCACTTCCTGCTTTCATTCATTCATTAGTAAAACAGCCTGATGTGATCTCCCTCTAATTATCCAGCAGCTCTGTCTTTTATCACACAGCAGATATAAAACAATTTCTCCTCTCTAACCTTTTGTTCTATTTCAGATTATTTAGGAAATTAAAATGACTTGAATTAGTATGAAAAGTTTTGGAGTTGTTTCAGCTGTGAAACAGGCTCTCTTCAGAGAGACTCCATTAACAAACACAGACAGGAGCTGCTGTTCTCCTGCTGCATGAATCAGTTAGTAATTAGCAATTAGTGTGATTGTGTCATTTTGTGTTGAAGCGATCTTATGTTGGATCTAACCATTTAAAACTTCTACGACTAACAACTAGACCAGTCTGTCAACGATTAGCTCCTGTGTCCTGTGAGGTAAAATCACAGTTTTTATCAATGTAGTCTGGTGTGTTTGTAGAGAGTGATGTAACAGCTGTTTGTGGTTAAAGAATCATCTTCCTCTTTTACAAAAAGAGCCATCTCAGTGGGGAATCTTTTGTGTAATGCAGTGTCAGACACTCTGAGGCTATCCAGGACAAGAACAACAACTTTTAGTGGACACACATTGATCAATCAATGATCATGTTGCAAACATTACAGCCTGCAGGATGAGCACATCTACTGGAGACATCCAGAAACTTTTTATACCTCTCAGTCTTTAACTACCCAAAGTATTTGAATAGGACATGATGGTTGTAACATGATGGTTAAAAACCAGATGACTTGATCAATTAAAGGGATACTTCACCCGTTGAAACATCTGTACAACATAATCTGTATTGATATTACATATATTGTCATATATGTAGTAGAAATGTGAAATACATTTTAAAATTGGTGCCTTCTTGGCTGAGGCAGAAAGTGTCTTTTTGGCTCATGTGGATGAAAGACACCAAATCCCAGAATGCACAGCACAGCATGCCACTCCCACTAAGGTCCTCTATTTCAGAATCAGAAATACTTTATTAATCCCAGAGGGAAATTCAATCGTTACAGTTTCTCCAAAATACACAATATAGCAGTAGAAATATAGTAATAAAAACATTTACAGACATATTTACTTCAACACATACAGCCGTTTCCTCAACTGATTCAGAGATTTCTTCCAGAAGGAATTGGTATCTTGGAAATTCCTGGCAGAAAACAGACTATGTCTGTGTCCATAGGCAAACAGTAAGAGCACCGAGACTACCAGTCCGCCCCAGCTCGAGCCGGCCCCGGCTCCTCGTCCTTACTACCAGGTTTCTAATGATACAAAGCTTAATGCAAATGGGTGAAGTATCCCTTTAATGTATATGAATGAATATAATATACCTGTTTTTATATGTAACCCTCACACCCCCTGCTCCAGGCGTTCGCTCAGGTTCTGGCTGTGGTAGCACGAAGTTTTGCTGACGGTCTGAACATTCTCCTTGAGTATGTGTCACACCTGCTGCAGGCTGCTGGACTCGCAGGTAAACACCACCCGACCTGACAGGACAGTGTGAACTCTTAAAGGGACAGTACTGTGTTTTTGTAGTGGTAGTTTGAGGAACTGATCAAGTACAGAACATAACCCCTCCTTCTTTCACTCCTTCTGTATCCTCAGTGAACCTTTCTGTCAACACTGTGACTCCTGACGGTGTGATCTTTGTGGCTCAGTGGGTTTTCCTGGCTCTTATTGGCTACTGGCTGCTGTCCCTTGCTCTCCAATTGGTCGCTTCCACTGTAAGGCGGACTCTATGGCTGCTGAAAGTGGGCGTTGCTCTGAGCTGTTTCGGACTCATCCTCAGCGACCACAGCGCGAGTTCAGACACTACAGCTGTTCGATTGGCTGTGCTGGTGTTTGTCTGCGTCTTATTGGGCGTGGGGAGGGGGCGGGGCTCCGGGGCAGAGGATAAGGCTGCTCACCTGGAGGAGCAGGTGAGGATCCTGGAGAGGCGGCTGAGAGAGATGGAGGGGTGGAGGAGGACAGAGGAGTAATCTGAGGCGGATAGAAGCAAAATGTTTGATTAAACAGAACTCAGGTTTATTTCCAAAGTCTGATTAAACTTTGTTAATATAGATACAATTAAATCAAATTTAAACTGCATGTTTGGTTTTCAAACTTTAGTTTGATAAGAGCTTCCACACTCTGACCGTCCTTGTTTACATGAAGATACAGGATGGTAGATCTGTGTGTGGTTAGCGTAGCTTAGCATACGAGATACTGTCTATGAACAGACCCCGTCCCCTTAATGAATACAAAAAAAAGAAATGTTATCTTTTTGTCTGCTTGTCCAACCAGCAGTTGGTCTGCTCTGATTGGACGAATACCTCCAGGAAAGATAATATTTCATTATTTTGTTAAATCTGTTTGATTGTGTTTTTTGTCCTTTCATTAACATCCAAACTTGATTTCAGATCTGACTTTGCTTTATTTTCTGTAGTTCATGGTTGAAGTGTTTCTGTATGGCGGCTGTGGCTCAGTTGGCAGAGTCGGTCGTCTCTCAACCGGAAGGTCGAGGGTTCCATCCCCAGCTCCTGCAGCCACATGTCCGCTGTGTCCTTGGGCAAGACTTAAGCTCCCGCTGCTTCGTCAGCAACATATGAATGTGTATGAATGGGATTAGTTACTTCAGATGTTCACTTCAAATAGCAACATCTGCCAGACTAGAAAAGTGCTTTATAAGCTCAGGTCCATTTACTATCTTATATTAATCCAGTCAGATATAAATCATCAAAATGAACCCGCTGTGTGTATAACACACACGTCTTTGTTAACTCACATCCTTAAATCTGAAGCTTGATCCAAAGACAACTGGATCTTCAAAAAGATCTTTTTGAAGATCCATGATCCAGATCTTGAAGACATTTCACCTCTCCTTCGAAAGGCTTCTTAGCCTTGACCATGACCCGGATGACGGAGAACCAACACAGACATCATCCTTAAATTGTTTTGGGTTTTTTTTTTTGTAGTAAAATCCCTTTTTTTAAATTGTCAGAAAAACGCAGAGCTCTGACTGTGTCTCGTTAACTTTCACATCAGAAAAACAAAAATATTAAAGTTATATTTTGGGGGTTTTTATGTAAATGTTGAGGTTTTAATGATGTTACTATAAAATAAATCATGTTACAGGTATGATTCCATGTTTGTTCTGATTAATCAGTTTTGGTTTTGTTATCTGATGAGTCTGAGTAAATTTTACCCAGAATTCCTAGCTGCTCTGGTCATCAGTTACGTCGCTTTTTACTTTCAGTGAGGTTTTTTTTGTTTTTTTTGGTACTTCGCTCCTGGATATTTCCGTTTGATTTATACCCGATGTCTGAGTTATTAAAATTCTAAAATTTTTTAAAGTGTATTATTGGTTGATTCTTTTTGATAGCATGGTTATTATCAACATCATAATTCAAAGACATGTATCTGTTTAATACTTTGATAAATAAATGTAGAATGATAGAGGTTCAGCTCAGAGTGTAAAATAAAAAGCTTTATTGATGCTGTTTGAAGAGATAAATGAGAGGTAGGAACCCAAAGTGTATAAAGTCCACAGGTTGAGAAACACAGAGCATTTAGCTCTGCTCAAAGCATAACCATCACCTGCTCAGAGTGAAGATGATTGTTACAAACACACAGGTACACATCAAAACACACAGGTAACTGAAACATAAGATCTGAACATGTTCATGTTTCTACAGACTGAGGCACTGATCAGCAGCTTTAAAAAAAAAAAAAAAATCTACAGTAGGCAATACTGCCTGCCTCGCTTTGATTGGCTGATATGTCTCAGGTGTGACCAATGAGGAGGTTTGTAATCCAAACACGAGGTAGCTGCTGTTTAACACAAAGGCATGATCAGAGTTCTGCTGTAACACCAGGGGGCGCACTATGAGGAGAGATCAGAGACTGGCTACATCACCATGGTAACTTACTGTCTTTCACCTTACATCACGATGGTAACCGACTTTCTTTAACCTGATAACATCACCATGGTAGCAGAATCTTTTAAGCCTGACTACATCACCTTAGTAACAGACTCTCTCCAACATGACTCCATCACCATAGTAAAAGATTCTCTTTAACCTGGTGACATAACCATGGTAACAGTCTCTCTAACATGACATTTCCATGGTAACAGCAGAACTCTGATCATCATACTGCAGAAAGTCGAGTGTGTAAAAGTGTGTATAACAGTGTGTAACAGTAGCCCTTTTAGTCTGATCGAGGCTGATCCTCCGAGGTGTGATGGTGGCGTCAACATGGTCATCAGAGGTAGTAACACAGGTCATAACAGAGGTTTAACGGTGTGAGACTGGATTAATGTAACACATCAGAGCGGGCAGGGCTGAACAAACGTGTGACGTCTGAAGACGCGTTATTTGTTAGACCAACAATCATGGCTTTTTTAAACAATGTTTAGCTGTGTTAACTGCGGCACCAGTAACTAGTACCTTGTTAGGCAATAATAATAGAACCTTGAACCATGGAGTGTAAAAGTACAATGGTGGAGAGAGCAGAGTGAGAGAAGACTAAGGGGCGGGATGGTGGCAGAGTCAGAATGCCATGAGGGCAGAGTGTGGGCGGTTGGAGCTTTTGCAGAATCTGTGTCTAAAGGGCTACTGTTCTGTGTTGTTTGTGTGGCGTGTGTTTAAAGAGCACTTCAAGGTTAGATCTGACTGAGGGCAGAATGATTCCACAGCAATGTCATGTGACACACAGGTGAACACACACCTGACGTGTTAGCATGAATCCCTACATTTTTAGACTACAGAAGAAAAAAGTCTGATATAGACTGTTTACACATTGATAAATTATCAGAGCGCATATACTTATACATAGATAAATGATCATAAACTGTATCTATAAATGAAGGTACATTATCATAGAGTGTATATATAAGAACATGCAGGTAAAGTGACAATAACCTCCAGTTCTGCATTTTGGCCATTTTTGTTTTTTTCTGAGTCTTGTCTGACTGTGACCTTTGAGCAAACCTGAGGTCGTTCTCTTTAGTCTTTCTGTGATGTTCAGTTATTAATGAGCTCTCACTGACTATAGACAGATTAAACCTGACCACACAGCAATATATACATCATTAACATGGTGTGAGGAGGATTGAAGGTGTGTGTATAGGTGTGTGTAGAATGACGAATGTGTGAACGAATGATGGAGTCAATGTGAATGTTACAGGGCTTTCACACATGCAGAAAACTCCTGAAAGTCTCCTGATATTTCCAGGAGGAGCTGTATGTGTGAACGCAAACAGCCAAATTTTTCACTCGGACTTCACTTCCTAATGAGCTGATGTGAGAACGCAGAAGGATATAATCAGGGGCATTCAGCTCGAGCCATAATAATGAAACGACTACATTAAGATTTCTGTTCGTCAGTTTTTGTTGTCCTTCCCTTTTGTTGATATTGTAATTCTGTTGGACTACACGTTTTGTCACTCAGCTGAGTGTGTTAAAGACACACACAGATGCTTCTTTAAAAACATCAAAAAAAACTCAACCTGACACCTCATACTTCTTTAAAAAGCAAAAAGTTTCATACGAAGATCACAGAAGCTGATGGCTGCAGTCTGTAAAAATCACTTAAAAAACAATTTTTGTTAATGACTCGTCTTACACTATAATTAAACTGATCCTGGACCTGTTAAACATCTACTCATCAATTTTCTATTCCACATGCTAATGCGGATAACAAGGCTAACCAAACACCTCCTAAGCATCCCTCCCCCTGCATGGTTAAACACTGAGGCGCGCTCCTCCTGCACCATTGTGCATCCTGACATGATCACAGAGTGTCCACAGGGGGGGGACATCGCAGTCTGTGACATCACAGTCTGCAGCGTCTCTACAGGAAGTTGGTGGTGTTTTTCCCATCCTGGATCTGGAAAGTGGCAGCCCCGTCAGCGGGCAGAGCACTGGAGGAAGAGGGAGGGGGCACTGGAGCCTCAGGGAAGTGGGCGGAGTCAGCCTGAAGATGGGGCAAATGAAATACTGAGTTCACATTTCTCTACATACTAGGGCTGTAAGCATTAAGAAGTTAATTGCGACTAATAAATGTCTGAAATGAATGCATTCAGTTTCTGTAATAGCAATTAATCACGTTCTACTTTGTCCCTTTAAGGCACTGACACACCGAGCAGACGTCAAAGAACAAGTGGCGACAAACGCTGACTGTGGCATCGCCTCACAAGGCCTTTGTCTTGGCCAAAAAGTTGCATATATAACTCTCCATGCCAGCAGGCAGCGGTACTCAGTTGTTATGACATGAGGAGACCATTTCCACACCGCTGTCGGTCACCACTCATTAAAAGTAGCCTACTAATCGAGAATATTGTCGTAGAAAAGAAGAGGCGGAGGGAGTAAATAAGGAGAAACAGACAGCTGCTCTCACCAACAGCGCCGGCCGACGCCGAGTCAACTTGTCGAATCGGCCGAAAAAAGGCAAACGGGGGACGAAGGTTTAAAATGTGATTAATCGCGATTAACTTTTGAAATAAAGCGATTAAAAAAAAAGGTAAAAGTTTGATAGCCCTATTAAATACATACATTTTTAATCTGACACAAATGTTCTAGAATAAACTCTCCAGCAGTTTGTATACTTTTTATTATTTGTAAATAACACATTTTCATTAGAAGTTGGGACGTTGTGTAAAACCTTTAAAAAAACAGAATGTGATGAATTTAAAACATTAAACCCCAGATTTATTGAAAAAGTGCAAAGACGACACATCAAATATTGAAACTTTCAGAATTCAGTACAAAACTCAAGATTTGTTTGGACTTTTCTGTTGGTTTTTCCTCCTCTAGTTGCTTATTGCTCATGATAATATGGCTCTTTGTAGATATACAACAAAGAGTCAGGTCTTTTACCTGCTCTTTTGTGAAGTGTCCAGAGATAACATTCCTTATGAATTGGTGCTATACAATTAAAGATGTTTGAGGAGGAACTTCTCACCTGTAAATATTTAAAAAGTGTTTATGTCTGATTAATATTTTGAAGTATTTTAAACAAGTCTGTTGTGTTTCTTTCTTCTGTGTGAGTTATTGTGAGCATGTCGTCGGTCCTTTACTCGCCCAGCAGGGGAGAATATTTTCAGTTCAGTTTGGATAGAATCAGCTCGGCCTTGTTTTTATTTTCTGAGCTCGTCTTTCTATAGATGTCCTTAGTGATATTTATTCTTCTATATTGATCCGTCTGACTTCTGTTTCCTTTTTTATACACTTCAGCACTTCACAGATTTATGGAACATGAAATTAATTAATCACAGTTAAAAAACATAATGTTTGGGGTGTCAGTAGCATAGTGGTTAATGCGTGCGCTCCATGTACAGAGGCTGTAGTCCTCCAAGCGGCCCTGTCCGCGTCCTGTTTTTCTTGTAAGGGTTTAAATTTTATTCTCTCTTTTATTGCTTTATTTATTATAATTTTTTACAGTCCACTCTAGGTGTTTATATCAGTAAAACTTTCATTTAAAAACAGTGAAGTATGATTCATTTGTGTTGTTTTAACTCTGCTTAGTCCATCTTTACTTGTTCAGATCCTGTTTAATTTAATTTACTGAACATATAAATCTTAATATATTTGTAATGTAAACAGACACACACACACTGCACCAACAGCTGAGCTAACGGGAAGTCTGAGGTGATTAACGAGGAGCACTATCAAAGCTCTTTACTTCTAAAGTCTCTGGTCAATATAGACTACGTATCATCAAGAATCAGTTTACACATACCTTCATCAGAATCCGCCAGTCAGCTAAAGGTTGAGTTTTAATGCTCAAACATGAGCAAAGATCACAGGTAAACACACCTGTTCTCACACAGGTAAGCACAATCCTTTTCAGAATCCGGCCCTGAGTGTGTGTCTGTGTGTGTGTGTGTACCTGTGCTGCCTTGGTTAGCAGGGGGTCTGCAGGTGAGGAGGCCATATTCTGCATCTTCAGCTCCTCTGGTGGAGGAGAGCTGTACATGACTGGAGCTGGAGCATAGCCCTACACACAAACACATGTACATTTGAAGATTAACTATTTCCTACAAACCGATATCTGCATTCATGATCAGGAATTGTTCATTTTGTTTCCTGTTTGTAGTCTGAGTCTTATCAACCAATCAGATGTATGTAAATGTACAGATTTAGGCAGATACTAAATTTAATCTTTCTGAGAATCTTTGTTGTCTTTTTATATTATTATATTTAATGTCTTTATATTTAATACCTACCCTTTGCCAAAGGAGCGTCCTAGTACACTCATTTTCACAGGATAGTATTTGTATAACTGTAGTGACAATCTTCAAAATCACATTTTAAAGCCTCTAAAGGTCAAAGGTAAAACCTTGGGGGGGGGGGGGGGGGGGAGTCATACCATCGGAGCAGCAGGGCCTGGGGGATGCATACCCGGAGGCGGACCGTTCCACTGTGGACCAGCAGGGGGGTAGGCTGGATTCTGAGGAGGGTAGGCGGGGTTAAAACCCTGCAGAGGACCAATCAGGAAAAGGGGGGAGGGGAAGCTTAACATTACAACACATTTTTTATATATATATATATATATATATATATACACATGATATTTAATACAGTTTAATCATTCATTTATAAATAGAGCAGCTCACCTGGGAGGGAGGGGGGCCTTGCCACTGTCCTGGACCTACAGGCTGAGGAGGGGGGTACATTGTAGGACCCTGAACACACAGATAAATACATACACAAACACATCTTAGGTTAATCAATAAGTGATCTAATAATCAGATGATAACTGAATGATTGGATTAGCTCTGTGTGTGTAACAACTGTTTGTTTGTACCATGTTGGGGTCAGGGCCATGGTAGTACACCTGCTCACACACACACACACACACACACGCACACACACACAGAGACACAAACACAGAGTCAGGAATAAAAAGACATATTTTAAAATATTAAGATTGATTAGGTTGATGGTGTTGTGTTCTCACCCCTCCTGGAGGTCCAGAGCTATAGGGAGGAGCAGGACCAACAGGGCCGACAGGTCCAACGGGAGGGGGGGGATGGACCGCAACAGGGACGGCCTGGAGAGAGAGAGAGCGAGAGAGAGAGAGAGAGAGGAGGGAGAAGAGAAAGACACTCACTCACTTGCAAAGCTCTTAATGGTCAGGCACCATCTTATTCCTCTGGTTCGATGGTGTGGTCACCCCCACAAATATTAATATCAGCCTCACATCCGTTAACATTATTATAAATATTTGAGTGCTTAACTTAAGCCTTTATAATTGACATCATGAGTCCTTTCCATTGATAGTTGCTAATGTTAGTATCAGACTGATCAGTCTGTTATCATACTTAGCGGTTACTGCTAATACTGCACACACTGTTATCATTATTACTGGTAATGTAGCTATAAATCGGTTTTTGCTGCTCTGTTTGTCTCTCCCTTTATCCCTCTGTCAAACATCTACACTTTGACATCGTCTCTGAACTCCCACTGTTAGTACGAATTTTCATGAAATTCATTAATCTTGGTAACTTCGTGAAATGTATTATTCAAGTCTGCCTACCACGTGTTAACACTCCTACCTTTAGGTGTCTGAAGCTGTAACCTTATATGAGCGAAGCACCTAAGTAGTAGCAGATCTATATTTGGATAGGAGCCGACCATATGTTGTCAGCAACTGTTTGCTAGACAGAGAGTCTACAGTTGTTACGTATACAAATCAGTGTCATGTCATCTTCATTGTTTATGGTGATGCACCCAAATGGAAAGGAATTTGTGGGTTGCACCTTTTTGACAGAATATAAGCAGCACTGTGAACACTGTTACTTTGTCAGCACTTTGTCAGTCAAGTGATTTGGAAGCGTGCTTGTTTGATGAAGTTGTCTGACCTCGGCCGATTAAATGGTGTTATAATCTCCAGTCTGTTTCACGATTTCTTCATTGGATTTATACAAACAGAAACAACCCCCACCTAACACCCACTCTGCTCTCACTTTTCAAGTTTCTAATCAGCCAATGAGAACAGAACAATGCAGCGCCCTGAAAAAAAGTCTGGGCTGAATATAGTTTCATGTTTATACGGCTGGATTCAGTTACCAAGGAGTCATCCAGCGCCAGACAAGAGCCAACAGATTCAGAGTACACTGTGAAGGTGTGTGCATGTTGTGTGAGTGTGATGCTAGGTGTAAATGTTGTGGATTGTGTGTGTAGCGGGTGTGTGTTTGTACCTGCAGCGTGTTTGCTGTGTTTTGTTTCTGCTTGAAGATCTTCTTGCGGCAGCAGCAGCAGATCCCTGCAGGGATCCCGAGCAGCAGCAGCAGAGCCATGAGAGGGTTCCCCTCTGAGTACTCATGGCGAGCTGTAAGGAACACATTACATGGTTTAAGATTCCATTGTAAATGAAGGGTTATGATTGAATGAGAGAGGGCGCTCGATAAAACATGAGCCAACCTGAGCAGAATTGAAGATTTTCTGACGGTCGGGATGGTTAATGTTAAGAATGAAACAAGTCACAACAACTAAACAAACAGCGTGCTTCTTCACGTAAAGGAATGCGGAAAAGGGGCTCTTAGTTCATTCTGAGCGTTTTAGGTATTAGACCACAACCTAAACATTTCCTGTCAGTCAAGTTGTTTGAACATCCTCTGCGTGTTGATCTCTAAAAACAAACCTGATCTGACTTTACCAGTCGGAGAACATGTGGGGACACTACAGATCAGAACTCATATTTCAGTCCTCACAGTTACATTCTGATCAGTGTTGAATAGTTTAAAGGGCTAAATTAAGTAATGACGTTTCCAATGTACCTTTCCAGCATTAGAGATCTCTTTAATGTATTTGATTTTATTGATAGTCTCTTTTAGTGGTCCGCAGTACTGGACCATACCGGCCTACTTTCACCCCCACTAACCTGCAGAACGCCAAACTTGCCAAAAAAAGTGAGGCAAAACCTTCAGGTGTCACTGTTGGTCACCTGTCAAGACTAAAGGACTGTCTCACTGTGAAGACTAAACCAGTGTCTCACTGTGAAGACTAAACCAGTGTCTCAGCTGTGAAGACTAAACCAGTGTCTCGCTGTGAAGACTAAACCAGTGTCTCACCTGTGAAGACTAAACAAGTTTAACCACTTCTGAACACTGGGACACAGACAGGTGAGACAAACGAGAAGGAAGATCCTGCAAGATCTGCGAATTCGTCAACTTACCCGTCGTCAACGCCACATGCATACCCCCTTCATTCACTTCAGCATCTGCAACACCAGTCCTGTCACAAGACACACGGAGCGGCGAGTTCAGCCCCGGACAGCGCCATACCTGCTCCCTCAGTCACACACGGTGAAGTGATTTCAGCACTGGACAGCGCAACAGATGAAACACGCTCATTACCCGCTACAGCCTTAAACTCCACCTCTCGCTGTGCCTGACCTCTGTCAAAATATGGCTTCAGCATATTGACATGGCATAAACGACATCTGCATCTACGATCTGGAGTAGCTACAAGGTAATCTCTACCACCAACCTTTTCCTGTACTAAATAAGGCCCACTAAAGCTTGCCTGCGAGCTAGAACCAGGAATCGGCAACAACAACAACACTTTATCACCAGGAGAAAACTTTCTGCTTCTCGCATGCTTGTCATACCAGACCTTCATCCTCATCCTCGCCTGTGCTGAAGCAAGGTTTCCCTGAGCAATTTCACAAGCATGACGTAGCTTAAATCTGAATTTACTCACATAATCCAGAAGATTCTGCTCTGTGCCTTCTGACAACCACGTCTCCTTCAAGAGCATCAAAGGACCACGCACAGAGTGAGCAAATACCAGCTCCAATGGACTGAATCCCAGCACCACCTCTCTTATGGCAAACAGCTGCATGTGAACCCCCTCATCCCAGTCCTTCTCAAACTCAAGGCAAAATGTTCGCAACATTGTCTTCAACGTCTGGTGAAAACGTTCCAGCGCCCCCTGACTCTCCGGATGAAATGCACTTGAATGACAGTGTTTTATTTTCAACTGCTTCATCACCTGGGAAAACACACGCGACATAAAGGCCGAGCCTTGGTCCGATTGCACCACTTTAGGCAGGCCGAACAATGAAAAAAAATGTAGTCAGAGCCTTTACAACACACTTCAGGAAAGCGAGTCGATGCGCACATCACTGTCAACAAGAACTTATTTCCAGCCTTCGTACGAGGAAGGGGACCCACACAGTCAACCAAGACGCGTTCAAATGGCTCACGCAACACTGGAATTGGATACAGCGGAGCAGGTGGAATAATCTGATTGGGTTTCCCAGCTACCTGACATGTGTGACATGATTTACAATGACGTGTGACATCCCTCTTTAACCCAGGCCAAACAAAAAATGCCGCAATATGCGATCATATGTATATACCCATTATACCCAAATGCCCAGCAAAGGGATTATCATGTGCCAAAGACAATGACTCACCTTTCTCCTCAGCTACAGCAGCTTCAAACAAATGAGATAAAGCGACATCCTTCCTCTGCTCGGTTACTAACTGTTCATGAGACAAAGACATTTATCCCATACTAGAGTCCACTTTTGCAGACTCACCGGCACTCAGCTCTTCTCCTCCAATAACATCTGAAGCCAATGAGCCACTGTCATCAGGACGAAACAGAACACTGTCACTTAAATCAAGTTCCTCCTCAAGTTGCTTATGACAGGAACGAGTAACAGTGCAAGCTGTAAAAACCTTAGAAAATCTCTGAGCCAACTCATCAGGAGTCTGTCGTATTGGGATCGGCGTTACCTCAGGTGTCACTAACACCTTTCCTTTAGCAAAGTCATTTCCCATCACAAAGGCCACCCCCTTAATCGGGAAGCCAGGATGAACTCCAACGGACACTTCACCTGATACCAGATCAGATTCCACCATGATTTTATGCAAAGGCACACCTATGCCCTCCATGCCAAAGCCGACGACAGGGACATCTGAGCCCACAGCAGACTCACTACTGAATGGTAAAACTCCCTCCAGAATAAAAGACTGCGAGGCAGCGGTGTCATGAAGCATTTTCACAGGGACCTTCAGATTCTTACCAGGTAACGAAACAACACCATCCATAGTAAAGGGACCAAAGTCCTCCAGATCACTACACATGTCCTCATCTCTCACAAATCTATGCAGTTTCTCAACCAAGGTGTTAACTAAGAACACACGCTTCGCATTTTCAACACAGGACAACTTGCCACAATATGCCCCATTTTCTTACAATAGAAACACATGAAAGATTATTTTCCTTTTGAATCATCCTTGTTATTTCCAAGCTCTGAATGAAGAGAACGTTTAGCAACATCAGAAACTGTTGACAAACCGTTCAACAAACACGGGTTTGTGCGTCAGGACATATTCATCCACCATGACAGCAGCCTTAGACACATCTGATACCTTGTTCTCATTTAAATGTATTGCTACCTTCTCTGGGAGACAGTTTTTAAAATCCTCCAAAAGTACCATCTGCTTAAGCTGTTCAAAATCCTTCACTTCATTCGAAGAACACCAGCGATTCAAATAACGTCTCTTTGTCACGAGCAAATTCAACATATGTCTAATAATTTGGTTTCCTTAACCCACAAAATTTCTGGCGGTATGCTTCTGGCACTAGCTCAGAAGCCCTGAGCACTCTTGCTGTCCTCCGCTGACAACGACGAGCAAACCTTCTGCGCCTTACCAACCAAAACACATTGCAATAACACAGACCACACATTTCTCGTCCACTTCAGCGTCGTAGCCACTCGTTCAAAAATGACAAAGTATCTGTCTACATCTTTATCATTAAACTGAGGAACCAAACGGATGTTTCTACTTACATTGAAATCTGCGGACCTGGAAGGGACATGAGACACAGCACCAAGCTCTAACTCGCGAATCTCAAGTGTTTTAGACTCCAACTTGCTCGCATACTTCAACTCTTTCTCTTTTTAAAGCAATGTGCTGTAATTCTACCTCTAGTTCTTTAAGTCTCACTGTGTCAACCAAACCTTGTTTCAATTGCTCGGGAGTTGTCGGAGCGCTCCGCAATGGCATCAAAACACCCTTCTCAATTAAAGCAACACACAACTCCTCTTTAACAATATGCTTTTTTACTTTTACTTTTGCTTTGAGACAGTTACATTATAGTGTTCAGCGATTAACAATAAATTGTCCTTCGTACAGTGATCCAGTACTTCCGAGGTAGGAGATTCAACAAAGTCTGAAAGTCTAAATTCCATTCTGAGGACAGAAAAACGTCACACACACCTTGTCCACGAGTTTCAATCTTATAGCCAGAAGGCAACTACAAAACCCTGAATACAAAATTACCGCAAACAGCCACAAGCTCTACCAAAAACATCCAAAAACTGTGCCAACAAAGTCACCAAAATTCAAAAGGCTTGACATCAAAAGGAATTAACAAACTTTTTAGATAACCCAAATGCCAACTAGGGCACAAATCGAAAAAGTCACTATCAATAAGGACGAGCCCCCAATTATGTTACGACCCCTAAAGTAATTACTCGTTTTTACCGGGAGTCGAACATAAATC
This sequence comes from Labrus bergylta, assembly GCF_963930695.1. Lineage (NCBI taxonomy): Eukaryota > Metazoa > Chordata > Actinopteri > Labriformes > Labridae > Labrus > Labrus bergylta. Next base: position 16,338,084 of record NC_089195.1, on the reverse strand, counting down.
AATCAGAAATTAAATCATTTCAAAGAAAACGTTTATTTTTACAATCGAACAACGAAACAACAAAACTATGAGCTGAAAACCTGGGGTACAAAACAAAACCAAAAAGAAAGGTCAGCCACCCAAACCAGCCCACACAGGGCCGTCGGACCGGGCACTCACCCTCTACCACCAAAACCACAGGATCCCTTAAAACAATGAACAAAAGCCGCGCTAAAGGGATAAACACTCTACCAGGTTAGTTAGACAACATTGATACTGGATAGACATTCTGTCATGACTCTCATGACAGAGCCAAGGAGAGAGAGACATGCGAGCCGGGCAGTTCCTGCCTTCTTATTTGCACCGTCCTCAATCACCCCCAACCATACACACCCTCGGGGAAGACAAAAGCAATTAGTCGACAGGTTACAAACAGTTACACATTACAACCAGCAGAGGGCGACAAAACAACATACAACGTAACACGTGTGAAGACTAAACGAGTGTCTCACCTGTGAAGACTAAACGAGTGTCTCACCTGTGAAGACTAAACGAGTGTCTCACCTGTGAAGACTAAACGAGTGTCTCACCTGTGAAGATTAAACGAGTGTCTCACCTGTCAGCTCCATCCTGGTGACAGACACCAGCCGGTCTCTGCGGTCCCTCAGATAATAGTGACCTTCATCGCTGACGTTCACGTTCAGAATCTCGATTTTCATTGAGTGAGTCTGAACACGGTCCCAGTAGTCTGGTAGGTCCTGAGAGACCCGAGCCCCCTCCCTCACCTGAGGAGACACATCATGTCAGAGGATCACACCTGTACATCTGAGCCACGGATGGAATATAACAAATGACGCATCCCCACCTTGTCTCTATCACTCACCCATCCATCAATCAGTTATCCATCCATAAATCAACTCTACATCAACCAATCTATCATTCATTCATTGCTCCATTGACCCCTCCCTCATTTGAAATCTCCCCCACTGTAATCTCACCAGAGTGACATTGACGGCCCCACTGAACTTCAGGAAGCTGTCTGCGAGGTCGAGTCCCTCCAGAGGGATGTACAGACTCTCTCCTGCCACACACTTCGGGTAGTTGTATCGCGCTACAAGACAACATGTCATATTATAACATGTTACATACATGGAGTATAGTGTTATGTAATACACTATATATATATATATATATTATATTATATGCGTTTTGTTAACATGTTTAAAATGTTATGTTATATAGACCCTGCAAGTGTTTTTTTAGTGGGCGTGGCCTAGCTGGAGGGAAAACAATCTTCCAATTACATTAGCCAAGCTAGCTAGCAAGTTGTTTTTGGCTTGCTTCCAACAAGGGCTGAAGATAATCTGAGTCTCTGAACATATATATGAAGTCACTTTCTCTCTGGCTCTGAGAGTGTTACTGGTTTCAATAAACACTGACTGACAGGAGCAGACTTGCCGACTGGCTCGCTCAAAGGTTGAATGGCCGCCACCGAGGTCCTGAGATGCCTATAACTATGTCGAGCAGCCATGGCTGTTAACAGGACCTAAATTACCACGATACACAACAAATTTTTTGCCAGCTGCAAGGACAGAAGACAGCCATGTACAAGGCTTGGGTCATTGTCAATAGCGCAAACTACTACATCATGATGGCAAATTGCACTTGCATGGCTGGTTATGTAGTAAGGGGCGTGGCCATACTTTTATAACTGGGGCGGCCGACCTTGGGCACTGACTTATGCAGGGGTGGCCTGAAGTTTGTGGACACGCACACGCAAATGGATTTCATTTTTTAACCCTTTCCAAAGATGTGCAATGTAACAATTTAGAGTACTTTTTGCATGCAAACTCTTGAGCTGTCTAAGTTGCAAAAATACATTCATTGGCAAGTAAGGCCATTGCAAGTAAGACCGTGAGACCGAAGGAAAGTGTTTATTTACAACTGACAGTACTCCCATTAACCTGTTGAACAGCCAGAATAGTTGATTTGTACTTAAATCCCGCCTTTGACTCGGCAAAAAGCCAATCATAGATTTGGATTTTGGGGTGGCATCTGTGATGGCCAATAAGATTTCAAGGGGGGCTCAAGCCACCCCAGGCCAACCCTCTGGACACAACCCTGTATGCAGTGAACCTACAGCCTATATTTAAAAGTGGTTGTCAATCTAACTTTTTGTATTAGAAGGATTATTTTTGACATTATTTGATAGGACAGTGGATAGAAATCAGTAGAGGTAGAGAGAGAGAGAGAGAGAGAGAGAGAGTAGGTAATCTGGCATGCCCTAAAGGATCCACAGGTCAGACTTGAACATGGGACGACTAGCTGTTAGCCATCATACATGGGGCACAACCTAACTGCAAGGCCATCCACGCCCATGATTTTTTTTATACTCATGTTATCATATGTTGTATACACCAAAATAAATGTTACGATATATGATATGATATAGATGTTTTATGAAGGTCTTTTCACGTTATGTGTTATATAGATGTTATATGAATGTTAATATGTTACGCAACATGTTATGAATCACATTAAGTGTGTTTTATATTTATGTCAGCTCAAACTCATTGTATATGAATACAGCTGACTGTGTTTATAAGGCAGATCTCTCATGAACATGTTATCATCACACTTACACATCTGTTTAGTTCAAACTGAAACTTTGAGAGTTAAGAACAGCTTAGGGGGGAAAAAAACTGTTAGCATCACAGCTAAAAAAAAAAGGTGCTAAGCTAACTCACGCTTGATGACCACTTTAACAATGGAGACCTCCTTGTTCCAGTAGTCTCTCTGTGTGTACGTCCCCTGGTCCTCATAGGTCACCTGATAGAGACACACACATACGCAGGGCGGGATGCTGAAAAGGATTGTGCAGATTTTGTGCACACTAAACTTTACAAATGAATCAAAGAGACCCCATCTAATCCATAAAACACACACACAGGGTTTAATGAGACATTATGCAGTCACTTGGGGAAAAAACAAAATCGGCTTCATTGTCAAAACTGTCTAATACACAAACACTGGCGTTAACGATCACTCACAGTTAGAGTGAAAAAAAACTGACTGTCTGCTGGGAGTTGGTGGAAACTGCGCCGCAGTATTTATAAAAGACATCACACTCAAATTGTCTGGTGATTAGGAAAACAATTCTGAGAGTTTCTAAACGGAAATGATTCAAAGGCACAGCAGTGTCTCCCTGTAGTCACAGTGATGGAAAAGAACAACACTGCTGAGGCTTATGGTGGCCTAAAGGGACAAAATAGCATGTGATAAATGCAATTTAAAGATGAATGCATTCATTTCAGACCTTGGGCAGAGTCCAAACAGCACTTTTTAGGAACTCTTAATCTATTCAGATCCAAGGTGGTTCACAGCCAGCAAAACAAAATCATCCTGGCTCAGAGTCTTAAGTTTAATGGCGAGGAAGTTTAATAGTTCATCTTCCACTATAAGTTTACCATCAGTAGCCGTGTATATCTCTGGTTAATCTGAGATTTACTTAGTGCTGCTGCACCTCCACCGTCACCCTCCTGTTACTTTGAGTTGTCCTTTTTTGCCCCATTCAGGGAGGATGCTTTGTATAAACGGAGAAAGTCATATCACATTTTGAGAGTCTGGCCTCAAAATAAAGTGTAAAAAGTTTCCCCTCCCCTCCTAGCTCATCATCTTTATGTGGACAGAATGGAGCTCTGTCAGCATGAGAGTGCAGCTCCAGGCAGAGGAAGGTGCTGATAGCTTTTCTTCACGTTCAGACGCAAAATAAGAGCCAACTGCACGATGGAGCAGGACGATTCCCCTCTCAGTATTATGACATTTTCCCAATCACAACCAAACACTGAGCCTTACCTTCTCGAGGTACCAGCGGCGGTCAGTTCCTGTCCCTGACACTCGGCCTCTGGAGGCCCTGTAGAGGACAACAGATTCTGTAAGCATGGTAACAAAACCTCACCATAAGCCCCTCCTCTCAGTGTAGCTCACCTGGCGTGGCCCCTCTCCCAGTACAGAAAGATCTTATTGGGCTCATCAGCGGGCGTGAACTCAAGCTTATCGACACTCTTTGGCAGGTAGATCTTCAGCTGTCGACCGTGACTCAAGTTCTCATATAGTTCGTGGACGGTGTACGACTCTGAGACAACACGACAACAACAGCTGATGAACAGTTTGATAAACAACAAACACTCTTTACACTCAGGTGTGGAGTGATAGTTTATAGTGTTAAAAGACGTGACCATGAGTATCCATCATGTTTATTAACGTTAATTTCAAGGCTGTTTCCTGATTGGACCACAAATAAAAAAACATTACTGTCATCAGTGTGTGTTTATCAGTGAGTATGACCTGACACCTTTCATCACAAGCAGACGTATTTAAATTATGTAATATTTCTTAAAAGTTGATTTGTCTCCTGACTGTCAGGATAGGTAATAGAGCGATGATTTTACTCACCTACAGAGAGAGCCGCACAGAGCAGGAGCGCACACCACCACATCATCTGAACACACAGAGAGAAGGACAGATTTGATCATAGCATCACTGTGTCCTCATGCTCGCTGACATTAAAGGATAAACAACTGTGTAAGTGTTTGTGAACTGAGGAGACCGGTTTGTGTCATTCTCCTTATAGGACCTCAGTTGTTCAACAGTTCAGGGTCTCCTTCCTCTTGTTTTATGCAACATAATTCTACACGTATAGTTTTAAAGGGTGACAGAACAGGACTGCAGGAAGGCCAGTTTATCAGCCAGACCTTTAACCACGGAGACATGCTGTTGTTGCACCGGCAGAATGTGGTTTGGAAAGTGATTTCTCCTGGTCTCTCTTCATCTGACACTGGCTCTGAGATTGAACCTGAGAATGATAAAGAGATCATTCTCATTCGCAAAAAACGCCGGCTGCTGTTCCCGTGGTTGTTGATAAACTATTCAAATTCATTAGAATTTAATGTTTGTGTCCTGAAGTTTATTATACCTTTCACAACATTACAGATCCATTTATTCTTATATTTGATATTGGTTATTGAAATGATATGCAAATAATTCGTAAACAGTCAAAATGACCGCTATGGCCTTTCTAGTAGTGATAGAATGCTGGTCGTTCTAGTGTTAAACTTAAATGTTTACTGAGGGAATAAATCAACATCTGAGACTCCATCACACACCCAGCACTTATTATTGTATTCACACTATAAGGGTTGTAACAATACCAAGATGTTTAACTTTGGTATGAATGTAGTAAAAATCAAAGATTAGTGATGCACCGACGCATTGGTTCATCTGCAAATCACTCTCTGGTTCACATCTTCACATTTGTGCTCAAACTGAAAGACTCTTCCATCACACCTAAAATATGTAAGTGTATAATTAAATGCAAACTCTCATCTGTTCTGCAGTTTCCTAGATTATTTTCTTGTTTTATTTCTGTATTTTAATTGGTGTAAACTTCCGTGTGTGTAACTGTGTTTATAAATCCGGTTCTGATTTCAATCTGGGACTGACCCGCGACCCTGGAGGAAGATTTCTCCCTCAGCCTCGAAAGAGGGAGGGTCTTTCTGTGGTGGTCATATTCCCGACAGTTCCTGAAAGCCTCGCTGGTCCCCGCCCTAAAAAGGAAGGGATGGGAGGGGGGGAATGCCACTCCCTGTGAACGCTACCCTAAGAAAGGCACGAAGAAGACAAAAGAGGGCGAATTCCAGCCTGTTTTTGTTTTTTATGGGTTTAACCCCCCCCCCCCCAAAAAAACAAAAAAACCTTTTTGATAAAATTATGTAAAAATGAGGGCGTGGGATATGTCCACGGGCACAGCGCAGAGGGGCGGGGCTACAACCACAGACAGTGTGTGTATTTGATTCATAAGAATGTCTCAAACCGAGACATTACAGAAACATCGGTATTGTATTTATCCTAATTTGACTCCGACTACGAAGTTTAGAGCCCCCGTGTGTGTGTGTTTAATACAGATAGGCTGCAGCACAGACAGAGATAACACACATTCAGAGATAACACACACTCAGAGATAACACACACTCAGAGATAACACAGATGTACACACACGCACCGGAACGTGATAAAAAATAATCGATGATGATTTCTGTGGGTGTGCATTACCGCTGAGTACCGATCATTAAACCGACTGATCGGTCATCCGTGTGTTTAATCATCAGATCTTCTCCGTTTCCTACGCTTCTACCAGTTTATCAGAAGAGACTTGAACGCCTCACAGAGCTGCTCTTTAAAAAGCCCCCAGGCTGAGAGCACACAGAGCTATTAATTACAGCGAGCGGAACAAAACTTCTCTCTCACACACACACACACACACACACACACACACACACACACACACACACACACTGTAAACATAAAAACAGACCCTCCCCACTGTGCAAAAAAAACATGTTTCTCTCTTACCGTCTCATGCAGTTCTATTCGGTCTGTTCAAAGCTCGCCACACACAGTCTGGTCAGTGTGTCATTGCTGCATCACACACACTAACAAACACACGGTGCAGGAGATATGTGCTGGAGATGATGGTGGGGGTACGGCCAACAAGTGATGCATTATGTGGCATCGGAAATATGATAACTCTCCATGAAAGTCATATCGGACTTTTTCCGAATGAATGAAAAGATCTTAAGTAGCAGGGAGTGATGGAGCAGCGTTTAAGAAAAACTACGAAGATAACGAGTGTTAAGCCGCATTATTACAATGTTATTATTATAACAATGATATGACAATGAAGTCTTAATAGTAGCCTATGAGGGAAATGTCCCATAATATAATAATATAACAAAAATATATATATTTTACCATCTTTTTGTAAAGTGTTTTGAGATAACGGGTTGTGAATTGGCGCTATACAAATTAGGATGGATTGATTGATTGATTGATTGATTGATTGATGGAAGTGTGAATATTTAGGTGAGAATGAGGCGATTTTACGAACATTTTTCATTATTTTAACTTTAAACAAAGCTGAATATTATTAACCGTGATGAATTGTTTTTCACCAGGTGAGAGGGTGTAGATATATAACTATAGATTAGAGGGAGTAGAAATATGACTATAGATTAGAATAGATATATAGATTAGAGGTTGTAGATATATAACTATAGATTAGAGGGAGTAGAAATATGACTATAGATTAGAATAGATATATAGATTAGAGGGTGTAGATATATAACTATAGATTAGAGGGAGTAGAACTATGACTATAGATTAGAATAGCTATATAGATTAGAGGGTCTAGAGATATGACTATAGATTAGAGGGAGTAGAAATATGACTAGATTAGAGGGAGTAGAAATATGTCTATAGATTAGAGGGAGTAGATTTATAACTTTAGATTAGTTGGGTGTAGATATATAACTATAGATCAGAGGGTATTATAACTATACATTAGAGGGTGTAGAAATATAACTATAGATTAGAGGTAGTAGATATATAACTATAGATCAGAGGGTATTAAAACTATTCATTAGAGGGTATAGAAATATAACTATAGATTAGAGGTAGTAGATATATAACAAAAGATTAGAGGGTGTAGAAATATAACTATAGATTAGAGGGAGTAGATTTATAACAAAAGATTACATTGAGTAGATTATACATTAGAAAGTGTAGATATATAACTATAGATCAGAGGGTATTATAACTATACATTAGAGGGTGTAGAAATATAACTATAGATTAGAGGTAGTAGATATAGAACTAAAGATTGTAGCAGCTCTGAAATGTATTCACAGGATTTGTGTTTTATCGTACAATATATGGGGGGGTCAAATCATGATCTTGCCCAGGGCACCAAAATGGGCAGAGCCGGCCCTGCACAGAGAGAGACACACCTGAGTGATTATTCCAGGTAAATATTTCATATAGATCTGGTTAAGTTATTTATTGGATGGTAAATTATATCTGTGATTTCCTCATGTCTTCCTCACTGTCGCTTTAAAGAATGTAATGATTTATCATCCATCTATATTAATTTAAAGAGATCTGATTGGTCTGTCAGATTAAACATGCTCACAGAGTCACAGGTGATCCAGGGTTTTATGTCGTATTGTTTTTTAAACTAAAATTTCTCATGTTGACAAATATGAAAAAAATATATGAAAAATTGTAATTTCAGTTTGAAATATGAAGCTCTGTTCCTCGTTGTGAATTCAGGATTGATTTATCATTTCAATTGCGTTTGAATTATTCCGTCTGCAATAATCAACACTGAGTCTGAATCACACTGGCGCCCTCTAGAGGCAATAAATGACAACCACAGCCTCCCTGTGATGAGACGATGAATGAAACGTATTATAAGAACATCCTCAAAAGTTCAGTCACTCTTCAAATTAATAATACTTTACATCAATAAATATAATATGATTATATAAAACATAAAAATTAATCTGACTCAGCAGATTATCTTTTAAATTTATTGATAGAAAATGTGTATGATCAAATGTTTCAGCTGTGAACGTTTGTTTTCAATTCATTTGACATTTTCTAACATGCTAAACATACTTAATATGCGTATCAATTATATTTTTGTTTCTATAAAATTATTTCAAATATAATTTTCTAAACAGGCAAATTCAATCACACTGACTCTGAATTAAATGTATTGCCAATGTTTGAAATTGCACAAATATGTTGGCAACTTCTATGCTAATTTGTGCAATTTATGGAAATGTTGAAAATAATTGTCAGTCAGCGTGATGGACTCTGAGGAAGTTTGTGAAGTGTCTCGGCTTTAAAAAATATATATTTGATTGTATAAAAACTATATTAAATTATTCAATACAAGCTCAGAAAAATAACTCATAAACATCAGATGAATATCAATATAATCACCTCACACATACAGAGTTTATGTGCAGTGGGAGAGGGGGAAGGGAGGGAGAGGGGGAGGAAGGGGAGGGATTTATCGTCGTGGAAACTGTAGTCCTAATCTGTTCTTAGAGGCTTAGTGGGACTTCAGGTTGTGTGTCAGACATTCACACACACACACACACACGGACTCTATCTATTTATCTATTTATTTGTTTAATTAGTTTGTTTATTTTCCTGTTTGTTTATTTGTTTATTTATAATTTTTTCTTTTTCTTTTTTTAAAATCCTGACTCTGACTGACAGCTCTCCTCGTTCAGTTCGTGTCATCATGTCCATCTGCAGGTTAACCAGGAGGCCATTTTAAAACCTGAGGGACACACACATACAAATACACACACACACATACTCTGCACTCTAAAAAAAAATTTAAATCAGAAAAACGTGACATCATGAAGGACCGTCTGGCTCAGCTGAAGGAGGTAAAAACTCTGTTTCTTTACTTTTTATTAGTCAGATATTGACCTCATGCTGCTACACACCTGTTGCTGCTGACACACACACACTCACATACAGGCACACACAAACAAACTGTGACAGTCAGTTTGATAATTCAGCAGATCTGTTTTTTGTACTTGTGTGTTGAGCAGAGACTGTAGATAGAATATATTCTTAAATATGATGTCAGGACTGAATCTTTCTTTATTTCTAATGACATCAATAGATCCAATTTTAAAGAACAATATAAAATAATCTCTGTCATGAAAACACTTCACAGGTTGTAATCGATTCATTATAAATGTAAAGATGAAACAAACGGTGGAGCAGACTCACATTGTTCTAAGTGAAGCTGACGGTATAACTTTGATTTTATTGTCTTCCAGTCATGAACTAAAGTTTATATGAATGTAACACTTATCAGTTCATCAGGATAAAGTGACTGTTTAGTTTGGGTCAGGAGCGTGCAGGACGGCGAATCTGCAGCTGTCCTCAGATGACACTGGCAAGCAGCGAGCAGGTTGAGTGTAACATGTCACCTGACAGGTACAGCGTAACAGTCAGACAGTTGATGCATATATTTGAGAAATTCATGTTGAAACACAGAGTGAGGGATTGATATTGTCTTTGCATAAAGGGTTTTATTTAGATCAAATCAGGCTTCCATCTCCATGTTATATTGTTTAAGGTGAGAAGGCAGACTCAGAGGGCAGAACAAACACCTAGCTGCGGGAGTGTCACCCACCTGGGGGAGGGGTTACTGCCCTTTGTGATGTCATGAAGGGAAAATCTCCAAACGGCCTGTTTGAGCACACATTTTCTGAAAAGTGGAACAGGCAAAAGACAGAGAGGATGGACTGTTCTCAGAAATCTGGGGGTTTGTAGACAGACTAGAAACACATATTAGTGTTAGAAAAACATGCTAAAGTGTATTTGGCATAATATGTGACTTTTAATGATCAACACTATCAAAAGTACTGAAGCCTTTGAAAAAACTACATCTATTATTGTAAGACAGGGTTTTAAGGGACGAATGAGTCCATCAAATATTACAGACAAACTTCTGCACACTTCTAACTTGTACACAAACATTCAGCGAGCAGGAGTTTGTCTGCAATTTTTTGGTGATTGAAAAAAATAAATCACCCAATACTGGTAGTTTACAAGTGATAACAATAAATTAAATTTAAATCTGTGTTTTTTTGATATTTGAATAATTTTGCAGTTATTAGATTTAGAAATCATGTTGATTTGTTGGTCCAGTTTTCCCTTTACGCTGACAGTTCTGATTAGAAAGAAACAAATCCACACTAAAATTATAGATTTATTTCAGGACCAACAAGGACCCCTTCCTCCATTTGGGCCCTGGGTAGTCAGCCCCACTTTCCCCCACTACAACGCCAATGACTGTTTGTATTACTACAATCTGTAACCACATGTGAATTATATTAATCTATATATACATTTTTATTTTATGCTGTCGTCTGATTAAACCCTCAGTGAGGACACACTGCCATCAATAGTCATTATTCATTAATCATTTTAGTTCAGTTTATTTGACGGGGGCCATGCACAACACAACTGTTGGACCAGAGTTAGCTATAGAGCTATTTTACATCTGTGGTCCCTGGGCAGGAAGTTCCACTTATGTGGTTCTCACTGCTAATGCTGATTGTCTGAAAGCAGTTTTCTTAAATCTAGCCAAAAGGTCACCTAACTAAAGTTGTTCCAGCAGAGTGCAGACATTGTTTAAGAAACTTTGCATTAAGTTTATTCATACAGTAAATATGATATTATACGAAATGATGCAAGATGACAGGATACAATACAAAACAGACAAGACGTTATGACATTATGGTTAGAGATAAGGAGGGCAGCTGTGGCTCAGTAGAGTCGGTGGTCTCTCAACCAGAAGTTCGAGGGTTCGATCCCCAGCTCCTGCAGCAAGCTGATGTGTTGGAGCTGACGTGTAGGAGCTGACCTGTAGGAGCTGACGTGTAGGAGCTGACCTGTAGGAGCTGACCTGTAGGAGCTGACCTTTAGGAGCTGACCTGTAGGAGCTGACGTGTAGGAGCTGACGTGTAGGAGCTGACCTGTAGGAGCTGACCTTTAGGAGCTGACCTTTAGGAGCTGACCTGTAGGAGCTGACCTTTAGGAGCTGACCTTTAGGAGCTGACCTGTAGGAGCTGACCTGTAGGAGCTGACCTTTAGGAGCTGACCTGTAGGAGCTGACGTGTAGGAGCTGACGTGTAGGAGCTGACCTGTAGGAGCTGACCTGTAGGAGCTGACCTTTAGGAGCTGACGTGTAGGAGCTGACCTTTAGGAGCTGACCTTTAGGAGCTGACGTGTAGGAGCTGACCTTTAGGAGCTGACCTGTAGGAGCTGACCTTTAGGAGCTGACGTGTAGGAGCTGACGTGTAGGAGCTGACGTGTAGGAGCTGACCTGTAGGAGCTGACCTGTAGGAGCTGACCTTTAGGAGCTGATGTGTAGGAGCTGACCTGTAGGAGCTGACCTGTAGGAGCTGACCTTTAGGAGCTGACCTTTAGGAGCTGACGTGTAGGAGCTGACGTGTAGGAGCTGACCTTTAGGAGCTGACCTGTAGGAGCTGACGTGTAGGAGCTGACCTTTAGGAGCTGACCTTTAGGAGCTGACGTGTAGGAGCTGACGTGTAGGAGCTGATGTGTAGGAGCTGACCTGTAGGAGCTGACCTGTAGGAGCTGACGTGTAGGAGATGACCTTTAGGAGCTGACCTGTAGGAGCTGACGTGTAGGAGCTGACCTTTAGGAGCTGACGTGTAGGAGCTGACCTGTAGGAGCTGACGTGTAGGAGCTGACGTGTAGGAGCTGACCTGTAGGAGCTGACCTGTAGGAGCTGACGTGTAGGAGATGACCTTTAGGAGCTGACCTGTAGGAGCTGACGTGTAGGAGATGACCTTTAGGAGCTGACCTGTAGGAGCTGACGTGTAGGAGATGACCTTTAGGAGCTGACCTTTAGGAGCTGACCTGTAGGAGCTGACCTTTAGGAGCTGACCTGTAGGAGCTGACCTGTAGGAGCTGACGTGTAGGAGATGACCTTTAGGAGCTGATTTTCAGATGTTAATTAAGTTACCTGATAGGTCCAAGAGACACTCTGATGGGCCCTGTTTATAAAAATTAATCATAATATTCTGTGATTCTGTGAATCTTTTTTCCCGACAATGTTGTGATAATGATGTATAACAGACTGCTATCGACCAATCAGAATCAAGAAGTTAACACAACTTATAATTAAATACAATTTTGTTTGTGTGTGTCTGTTACAGAAGAGTGATGGAGGAGATGACATCGAGGTTCCTATGGAGAACCAGGCATTCATGGATGACTTCTTTGCTCAGGTGTGTGTCTTTACTTTAGTTTTTAATTGAGAAACAAAACCACAGGTGATACAGGTGATCAGTCACGGTGTCCCTCTCCTGCATGTTGATGTGGGTTTCAGATTGAAGATATCAGGACCAGCATCGATAAGGTGGACGAGAGTATCACAGAAATCAAGAAGCTTTACTCCACCATCCTGTCAGCCCCCACCTCTGATCAAAGTAACACACACAAAATATATATTTATTTATATATTATCATGTGAGGAAAATATGCATAAAAGAGTTTATCTTCATCTTAATAAGTTTGATGTTCCCTCTCTCTCTCTCTCTGTCAGAGACTCAGGACGATGTTGAAGCTCTGACTAACGAGATCAAGAAGTCTGCAAACAATGCACGAAACAAACTCAAGAGTCAGTACCAGTGTGTGTGTGTGTGTGTGTGTGTGTGTGTGTGTGTGTTTGGTGTTTGCGTGTGTATGCGACTATGTCAGTCT